>NW_027111898.1:664266-693787 GCF_000696795.3 Halyomorpha halys
TAGTGGTTTCAGCCATTGCACTTGGATTGTATTATTTTTATTACAAAATAAGAAAATGAAAGGAAATTAAATATAAATAAATAAGAGTAAATATAAAACTTATTATAAAAAGTACCAACTAACACCTTTAACCTCCTAACAGCTCTCAGTTGTAACTAGACAAAGAACAATGGTGTAGATGCTACACGAGCGCTCTCACGAACCCCTTTGATCTGTGTCCAAAAAACCGCCTCTCGACGGCTCGGCAACGAGCCTAGGCCAACCAAGCCGAGCCACCCATCCACATGCTCGCGTATGTCTGAGTTCGCCATGGCTCGGCCAACATGTAGAGGCCCCTTAATCAAACTAACCCATAACAGCATCCTAAGGTCTTTTCAATATAAAAAGAAATCAAAACAATGGGATGTTTTTCCGAAACATTGTCTTGACAAGGGAACATGGATACTTGTGAAATAATAGTTGTACCGAGAGAACATACATTGCAGGTAGGAGGCACAAGAGACCGATTGACGCCAACAAAAAGCTCTCAGGTGGTGCAAGTACGGGTAGACCCTACTAACCTGCCAAGGGCTCCCCTCGTCACAACTCATCCCGTCTCCAGGAAAGGATGACTCATTCTTGAAGCAGGTACTGGAGAAGACCCTTCAATGTTTATGTTCAGCTGCTGGGTCTCCTTCCAGGGACTCCTTATGCACTAAACTTATACAATACACTAAATCTTGCAATGAGCAACTGGTAAGAGCAAATAACAATTCTGCATACAAACGTACCAAATATACCTATTAGCTCCAAAAATAAAAAGTTTTTCTATAGAGATTAAGCAAGGGAAAGTGTCATCTTGAAACAAGTTGGTATTTTTAAATAACCAATATATGGGAAACAAGAATTGTAACTATTCAACGAACAAGCCAAGATAAAGTTTTCCACAACCCGACCATCAGAACTGTTGTGTTGCTAAAGAAAACAATACAACACATTTTCATAGGGATTAGGCTGTTGAAGAGAGATGTGCTGCCTCGAATAATTTAAGGTATACACATCATTTGTAGTTTGTCTCAAGGATGCATTAAAAGCAGAAATAATAACCGCTAGTTAGTAATTGAAATTTAGAAAACCTAACGCTTTATATGTTCCAACTGAAGGGATTACGTTGTTAATTTTTTTCTATTGCAATTTGTTATGTTATGGAGTGGATTTTCAGGTTAGAGTATCTCACACTAGCTAGATAGGCACCTACCCCCATCATCCAAACTAAAGAACCAAAAAATAAAAAACTTTCACATAGCCCATTCATCCACTAACCCTTTCAATTACTAACACTCTTATCTTTATACATACCTAAGTAATAAAATAAGCTAAAAGACGGAATCTAACAACGTAGTATGATAAAAAATTTAATATTATCGATTTCTTTTAACACTCAATAAAATATTATGTTTTAGTTATTAAGAGAATTCCACAAATTTATTCCCTCCCCCCTCCCCTCACAAGCTCTAATACATTTATTTTGTAGATGAAAGTAACTGTTTCTACAATCTCTTCCCCATTCCCCATTCATTTGTCTCCGATAAATAATAAAGTGTAGTAATTTACATTACATGATAAATAACTAATTTTTATTATTATTCAAAATAAAACAGAAGAAAAATGGTTTCTGAAAATTTTATTCCCCTGCAACTGACTGTAAACATCAACTCCCACATTAAAATCTCCCGCAGTAGCTTCTGGATGGAAAGCTAGATCTCCCCTTTCAACTTCACCTTATTAACATAAAAACAGGTTTTTCACCTTAAAATATAAATTTCACTGATTAAATAATCATTTTTGTCAGATCGACCACCCTGGAGATTATCAGGAAAGTTTCTGCTCCCTTTTCATTGCAATATAACAATAATGTAGGGAATATTATAAGGATTAATTAATGTTAATCATCAATATTTTACATATTGCATACTAAAATAACCATTTCAATAGCAGTGAAGATATATTAAAATGGAGGTTTTTGATGATGAAGACATTGAAATTCAAAAAATCATCAAGGGTCAAGTTATGCTTGTCCTTTACGTTCTGGAGTATGAATTTCCAAAAAAAAGTTACTTTTCCTAAATAACTCCTTACTTAGCGTTCCCCGTTGTCTACGTTCATATCGCCTAGTTCTACTATAACGTTAAAAAAATTAGGGCCTTCAAGTCTCCACTATAATTATTTAAACTACTTATACAATTTTTTATAACTTAATTAAACAATGCTCTGACCTTTGGGTTCCATAACTTTTTACATTTCACATGTTTTCATTTCGTATTTCAATTGTTTTGTCTCAACAGTCTTTCTTGACAGTTACGTTTCTAGTGAATCCTTTGTCCTTCTGTCGCTCACTCTAGTGTGGCTTTCTACAAATCAATCAGTTTTAGCCAAGATTCCCTGCTAGACTGTTCTCTCATTCTCATATTTCTTACATTATTCATTTCCCATTCTCCATAGTTTTTCTTTTACCTTTTTCCTTATTTAAAAATATTGTTTTTACATACACTTTAATGTTTATCTAACAAAAAGATAAAATAAAATAAAGGAAAATATAAGTTAATACTCATACTGTTATTCTTATATTAGTCACTCACCCATTGTATCATATATTTTATTTTTTGTCATATTGTTAAATTTGTAGATTCAAATCTGTTTTTCCGTTTTTTAGGCACTACTTACATATCTTATATAATACATATCTTCTTACCTATATAATATTATATTTTATCTTTCACTGTTATCAATCTGCTACTGTCTACTTCCATAGTTATCAATCGATTACTTTGTATTATTCAATTAAATATTTTTCATAATTCCAAATTTGTTTGTATACTATTTCTTTTCAATTTTATGTTTCTCTAAATGATGGTTGTTTTCACTTTTGTCCTATAGCCCTGATGAAGACCTGAAACTCAGGTCGAAACGTCGGCATAAATAAATAATTTTTTGTTTGTTTATGTTTTTTTTTGCAGACCACACCCCCGGACCATCTTCTCCTATCAGTGATCTACGGTCAACTATCTACACCTGAAAAAAAAGTTACATTATTCATTATTTATTCATACATGAATAAATACTGAATAATAAAAAGAGAATGCGATCCGGTAAATAAGAAGAGGCGCCAGAGAGCTGACGGGTCCAAGAAGTGGAAGACACAGAGGAGGAACGGAATGCGATGGTCGTGTTGTGAACTCGGTCTAAATGAAGGGTTGTGATTGGCCAGCCTTGAGCCGATCACCGAGGACTAACGACCCGCTATTATCCAATCAGAAGGCGCATCCCTCAGCCCTATCCTTCTTTCTATCCGCTCCACCTGTTTTTTTTTTCTCTTTTTCATTTCTTTTACATTTTTCATTAATAACCAGAAAAAATAATGAAATTTTCTATAACGGTATGGCATCGGAGCCGCTATAAGCAGTTATATATATTAATTATTAATAATAGGTTTTTAATTAGTGTCTCAGTCTTTCAATTATTGTTGCAATTGCAGTAATATTATTTTTATTATTGGTGGTTATTCAGCGTGATTTATTTCTATGAAACCAGAGTGTTGTAGGTACTTTTGCTTCGAAATGGCAGAGACAATATTAATGTAATTTATGTAGAAATAAAACAGTGTGCAGTCTTTTCTGATAACCACTGATTTTACCACTGAAGGGGCCAGGGTTAGGGAGGTAGAACGGTTCTTCAATAGAAACCAACGGGATAAAAAAAAACGCAAAGGGATCGGTTGGTTATGTCGAAGATCTAAAGTTGAAAACGATCTTTTCAATAGCCAGCGTCGTGAAATTTGAGTAGGCATTCATTTTCTTTGAAAAGAAACAGTTGCTCCAAATAAACATGAAAAAAAAGAAAAAGAAAAGCAGTAGCAGATGATAGTGTCGTAAGATAACTATGAAGTATTAGAATTCCTTTTTTTCCTAAGCGGATCGGGAGTGTAACAGCTGCCAAAATACAATACATCACTGGATAATTAGAAATGCTCCAGGATGTTTTTACCATGTGAAATACCTCAATGATGGCTACCATTTCTCCTTCAAAGGTAGCCATGTAAAAAATTTCTAGGAGGAATGCCAACCCGTCCGAGTTTTTGCATACACGGCCCCCGGATAGGATTTTATTAACTGGACAATAATTGAGCGGTTTTTCAGGTCGGCCTGTTGACAAAGGACATGGGCCCCTTTGTGAAGGGGGCGACGCGGAGCCCTTTGTGATGTCCCTTTGTCCCCCTCGATCAAGGACAATCACGCACTTCTCACCGCTTCATTATCGGCTCTTGATACGGTCAATCTCATAGCGGGTCCTCACAATGTCGACTGTCTTAGCCTCAACGGAACGTAGGCAGTCATTAAAGGAATCTTGGGCGCCGCGGAAGAAGGCTTCTTCGAGGAAATGGTCTTCATCGAGGAAACTTCATCATCCTCAAGTAATTATACTACTCGCGAGGACACGGCCTTTTATTGTTCATGTACTGGGCCGCTCTAGAAAAGGTTACTCAGACGGGGAGGCAATTCATCTTGTAGAGCAAAGGTCTACCGCTGCGTTTCAAGAACTTTTTTGCGAATCCCTTTTTTCCCTAAGGTTCAGCCGATTCACGGTGGGCCGTTTCTATAACCAACCACAAAAGAGGAGGCAAAATCAAAAACGAGACAAAAAATGTTTAGCTAAAGTATATTAATACTAGTAAATAATTGACCAGTTAACGATACTATCCAAAGATAAATAGAGTATGGTCGGAGGAAAACAGCTCATAATTTAGCTGTATCCAGAATCAAGAGTATAATAATTTCTGTCAATGTATTTTTGAGTCGAAATGTATGAACTACACGATGGTTAATTATTTGCCACTCCTAAGAACTAATATCCACAACATATCTGCCAAATATTTTTAGGTTTTATTACTAATAGCTACTAAAACCAATTTGAGTCCTAATAGAGTTCTTAATGTTCAATAATTTCCGAGATACAGTTTTTCAAACACCAATATTTTTTTTCATAAAGTACTTTAAGATTCATGTAAAAAGTTTCAAACTTAGCCCATATTGACGACATGTTCCTGTTTTCATTTGTTTTGTTCTTTTTTTGTTGAGGGTACGGTCAGCAAATAAACAAAAACCTACACAAATACCTAAACCTAATAAATAAGTTTTTGTTTGCTGACAGCGCCCCCCCCTCCCGACCCCTCATGGATAAAAATTATATTTAACCAAATTAAGAGATAACTGAATAATAAACAATTTTTCATCGGAATCCATTGAAAGAAATTATTTTATAACTACATCGTGGTTAACTTACCGGGAAGAGTGTTCATAATTAAGATTATAAACGGAAAGATCAACAATAATCTACTAACGTTATTTATCCCGAAGTTTTTATTTATCCTCAAGATTATACTACTAGTTATATATACTATATAACTATTATATTTATTTATTTTAGTAATTTGTTAATAAAAAGAATAATTAATTTTTTTCAATTCACGTTTTTCAAAGTCTGACGCCAGAAGGAATAGCATGGTTACTATGGCATTATTTACGAATATGCTAATAACAACACATCTCACAACAACGGTCAAACAGGACTTTTCAATTAAAGATAGCACATCATATAACAAAACAGTAATTATGACTTGTATGTAAAGAGTTCATTTTTCCAATCATACCATTATTTCCAAACTATAATAAGAAGAGACAGAATTAAACATTGTAAGTCCGGATACAATGATATAATTTCATGTGTCCCTGGGAACGCTTTACCCAAACAGCAAATTAAAAATATAATTAGTGTGTGAAAAATAATGCATAAGAAAAAAATATATATAGTATTTACATTTCTATATGTTTATCCGAAACAAAAGTACATTCGGACGATGATTTATTTGTTTTTATGAATGTTTAAAAAAATATTTTTATACTATTCTACAAGACAATAGAAATCTTGTTTACAACAATAAATCAATTCTCAGTGTTATATTAAAATATATAAAAAAATAATGAACCCCAATCATAAAAGAATTGGTTACAGTGATGATTCGTAAGCAGTATTGCATCAAGTATTCATTGTATAATCCATAAATGTAAATGAAAATTTTCCTAACAACTGAATATTAAATTCAAGAAGGAAGAGCAATGTTATAACTGTAGAAATGTTCCATTTAACAAAAAACGAAGAATGCATTCTCTGTCCCACTTTAGAGGAAATAAAAAAAAGTAAAAATTATTGTTGTTGAGCGCTTTTGGTATTTATTGGTCATTCTTGGAGACGAAGAACATCTCTATTGGCGCATCTGAAAAAATAACATAAAAAAAACAAAGGAGTCCTTCTTAACATTCTCCGTCGTTGTTTGAGAATTCTGCTTTCTGCGCCGTCAGCATTTTTAGCCTTCTGCTGTTTTTTTTTTTTTTTTTTTAATTAATTCCATACGTTGACAATATCATCTTTCGCCCTGATTTAGATAGTGAATAAAGTGAAATCGTACTAACAATATAGGATGCAGAATCATAACTCCTTAAACAATCATGTTCTGAGATGGTTGTTTTGAGATGCTTTGGGAATAGAAAACATACCTGCCAACTTACCCTAATAAATCTATGATTTATGAAGTGAGAGAACATGAAGTAGTGTGACAAGGAGAGGCCTCGTTCATGATTTACGATTACTAAACCATTTGCAATTTATTTCTACTCTTTCGTATTTAAAAATGTGATTGATAATATTTGAAACACCAAAAGTTAGTAAAATAATATTAAAAATTAAAAAAACCATCAACTCGGTAAGTACGAAATGGTGTTTCAAGTTATGAGTTTCTTCAAAGTAACTTTGTCTAATTCATTTCGATCCAAAAGATGTTATTATTTCATATAATAATAATAATTATTATTATTATATCGCTAAACCTTTAGCGAACCCAAAGGTTCTAAATCATATTTCTGTCTAACAATGTTCCTACAAATCCAAATCTATTTAAGCAGTCTTAACGCAATCCTCCCATCTAAGTTTTGGTTTATCCCTCTGTATTTTACCCGTCGGTTAAGTGCTTAATGTTGTGCGAAATTAGAGATTATTTGATATAGATTATTATTTTTAAAAGTTCCTTTTAAGAAAGACCTGTTTTTTTGTTTAAATGTTACTAGAAAATTTACTTATTCGTATATTTTTCATCAAATAATATTCTCATTCTATGCTGAATTAAAAATGACCATAAAACACTTTTGTTTTTGTTTTTGATTAGTATATGATTCGCAGAATAGCAAAAACAGATAAGTCTACTTTCAAATTTTTATTTTAGTTTTTTGGTTAATTTACAGTTTTGTTACTAGATTAGAAAAAGGTTGGTGAATTTCTTCCAAAAACAGTTAAATGAGCTATTCAGATGATAAAAAAACTAACTCTGTAACGTTTGCATTTGTATTCGATTTTGACTTTAAAAACAGTTGTAATTGGATGTTCTATCAACTAAAAGGTTGAAATGGCATGTGATACAATTATTTTTAGAAAAAAATATATTTTTCCTCGTAATAATGGAAGATAGAAAACTAAAATTTTAAATCAAATTTTTGAATAGCCATATAAACAATAAGTTATATCTGCTTTCTGGATTACTTACAACTAAAATATTTTTTTAATCAATAATTTATTATTTTGTATGTTGCCTTTACCGTATTGTGCCAAAATCCATACACTCGGCTCATAATAATCTCAATATCAGATTCAACGAATAAAATATTTAAATTGATACAAAAAAAAAATTCTGCTTTATGAAATTAAAACTAAAAAATGTTGGAGGTACACAACTATTGTTGGGAATATAGGATCAAATGACTTTGTGTTTATATTAAAGTTGACCAATTAATCAAAATATATATGATATTAGAAGCTAATAATTCGTGATTTTTAAATAAAAAAAGAAGAAAATTTTGTCAAGTTGATACGCTTCGATTTAATGTTACCCAAAACCTAAATAGTTTTTTAGTTCTCAGTTTCAATTGAACAAAAAAAAAAAAAAAAAAAAAAAGAGACATTATAGAAACGGAAAACCTAAATTTTATACTTTGCTGTACGGTATCTACTATCACCTTAAATATTGCCAATTGATTATATGTCATGAATATTAGAAAAACATTTTTTTTAGAAAACTAGGATATTTCAAATTAATTTTAGGAATAGATTGCTCAACACTGAATAATTGTTATCCAAAGAGAATCTACTTATTTTAAGTTCTGAAAATTAATCATTTCAGAATCCGATACTTTCTGACTCAGTTATAGGTTCTAAAATTATTTCTAAATGAAACCTTATTTTGCTTAAAAATATAAAACCAAAATAAGCTTTTTATTATTTTTTTTTATTTTGTAAAACATTACATATTAAGTCCAAATAACATGAATTACCTAAAAGATATTGGAGACAGACGAAGCACTTCACCCAGACAGCGACAAGCGATGACTGTTTGTTGTCTCTAGGTACGCCATAGATAACCCCATTTGTTGGCCTTCCCAAGGCCCACACAGGCATTAGATAGATACGGCCCAAAGACAGTAAATATTTACTTTACACACTAAGCTTGGTAAATAAATTGAAAGGATTTATTTAAATATATCCAAGCCTTCGACATGTCGGTCGTACCGAAACAAATGGAGTTATAGATTCAATTTCAGATACCTCTGGGTGATACGTGAGAATTTAAATTGACTAAATAAATCACGAAACCTTTTTCGGCCATATGTAATTGATCAAATAGATTCTATTATGTACAAATTAATATTTTTTTTAAAGAAAAATAAATTAAAACTTCACTATATCTTGATAAAGGCAATGAATTGAAAGAAATAATGCTTAAATGTTAATTTTAAGGGCTGAACGAACGTTTTTGATAATCAAATTAATAAAATTTAATTGAATTATTAAATTATATATAAAAACTAATAAGAATAAATTGCAATTATATGATTGCAAAGATGAAAATAATTTGGAATAATTACGGATCCCGGACTGACAACAAAATGGCGGATCGTAGCACCTGTCTTCCTTCCTGTCCGGAACAGCAATAATTTCCTTTTCCGGCGGCGTTCATTGAAGAACTCCCTCGTAACGTTTAGAAACTAACTTTCCACCTCTATTACAAAAAAAATAATAAAGTATGAATTCCGTATTACACAATAGAAATATAATTGTAAGAAATGGGAAGGTTGAATGTTTCGGAAAAAGAGAAAAAAACTGCTACCAAATACGTCCTAATCAAGTTCGAAGACAATATATTATAGAAATTATTTCCTAACGGATGAATAATAAGGGATGAATTAATCACATTAGAATATTTAAAATTCTGACTATTTTGATAAAGTGGACTATTGTTGTCAACTAGTAGAGTTAAATATATAACTAATTAATAAATATAAATAATTAAATCAAATGTTAGAAGAGTAAAATTAATATTAAAAATAATAAAATGATAAATACAAAATTAAAGCATTTAAGAAAAAAGATGGAATCTTAAAAAAAAAGTAGATAATTTGGGTTTGAATAACCTCATGCTCTTACCCAAATTAAGGACACTCACTTGATACATACTAGGAGTACCTAGGAGGATCTCCCACACCCAGAACCGATCCACGGTTTATGGAATAGAATAATTAAAAAATACAGGATTAAGGAGAGATCCTTGCACAACCTTGATAAATACAACAAACCGAAACCTACATTTTCCTAATAATGTAGGTCCTTACCCTATTTCTTTACATTTAAGTTCCCACAATTCTTTTCTCTCTCATCGCAGTCTTTGACCAATTCTTCTCGTCCTTTTACCTATATTCTCTTTTTTTTTCTTATAATTTTTCTATTATTATCCCCATTGTATGGATCTTCTGCGACTCTATTTTCCACCTTTTCGATACTTTCTATCTTTTTTCTTTGCCAATCTTTCTATTAGTCTTTTATTCCACGTTCTATTGAGTCAATTCACAGTCTCAAAACTGTCTGAGTAAGTGAATAATATCAGTGTAACTGAACAGTGCACAATGAGATGAACTATTTTTGATGAGGTTGTATTCTGAGATATACTTAAGAAATGATTGAATTCCATTATTTTATTATTTAAAGGATGACACAAATCACGTTAAAAATTCTTCAGTCGATATTATCTAAACTATCGATAAAGCAAGCGAACTATCGCCAAAGTTAATAACAAAGAACGGCGCAGAAACAATACTAGTTGGTCTCATAGCAACATATGCAATAGAAAAGAGTTCTAGGAAATAAAATAGAAGATGTTGAAAAACGTTTTGCCACTCCTCTATATAAATATACAGTACTACAAATTAAATTTTTTCTAAATTTAAAAAAAAAATAGGGGGAGGATGAGAATAAGAGGAGACCTGGACCCAGAGCTACTACGAAGAGCCGAAGAATGGAGCAAAGAAGACCATTGATGAAGCATCGCTAATTCAGTTTAAACAAGGCCTTTGATTAGGAAGACCTCGAGAAGTAATTATCTCCCCATACTATTCATCCGGCTCACTCCTTCACAATCGGTTTATTCAATAATGCCGTCAATAAAGTACAATCGGAATAGAAAGTTGCAAACAAAGGGGGTGGGCATCTGCTATGTTTTTATTCTAGTATGGTACTTTTATCTCTATTTGTCTTTGATATCGCTCTAACCCACTTTTTGGTGTTTGCAGGCGGTTTTATTGCTCAAACAAAAAAAACAACTAATTATAAACGCACACAAAATTAAATAAAAGCCTTCAAATATTTCCGGGTTCTTAGTTAATTGTTTGACTTACAGATCGACCTTGAAAGTATATTAAGAACAAGTGCATGGATAAATTTAGATTAATGTTAAATTATAAGTTAAAATTTAATGCCACTTCGCTGACTCTATAAAATATATAATATATTAATATAATAATCATTTCAGTATGAGATACCTTAAACAATAATTTAATTAGATTGGAAGAAGATAGTCCGGATGGCGGTCAATAAAGGTATCAAAATAGTAAAAGAGAACTTATTGTTTATTGTTTACCAACGTTTCGCCCCACTTTGCAAGGCTTCGTTAGTCCTGTAACAATGAAGTTCAAGATAGTCGAACGTATGAAGTAGATTGGAGAAAGATAGTGCGAGTCAATATTTTATTACCTAAAATAGTTATTGTATGATTTCAATAACTATTTTAGGTAATCATATTTTTCTTTATTTTTTTATGATCACCAAAAACGTTCTTAACAAACTATTCAATAGAGTAACGTATAAAGCATTAAGTAGCAGTTTTTCAAATATTGCTCGATTTAACTATCTTAAAGTCTCCTCCTCCCGTTTAATACAAATATTTCAAAAGTTAGGGGGTCTTGGTAGGACGGTCTGGGTCGGAAGGATTGACATTAAGCCTAAATTCTCCAAAATGGATTTGCTTTTTACAACAAACCCTTTAATTATCACCGTTATTTATTGAGCCATATCCTGCTATAAAAAATATTTGTCATGAACTCTCTTAAACGGATAGAGGAGACCCGTTTAATGCAAATACTTTATAAATGACTGGGACCCAGGGGGTCTTAGTGGGGTGGCTCTATCAAAGATTTTAAAAAATTAATAGCTAACTCCTTTAATGTTGTTTTTAAAAATTATCCCTTAGTAATACTATGAACTAACTTTTTTTGTTTTAACCTCTAATAGCGTTTTTGCTCATCTGACGAAATAAATTATTTTTATATTGCACCAGAGAATAGAGTTACTTTGTAACAGCACTAACTTCCTTCTGGACAGTCTGTAGGACGACACTATCTTCAGCTACTATCTTTGGAATACGTCCAATTCAAAATAAAACGAAAACTTTTTTTTTATAACAGCTTTATTACTATTTTCTACTGAATATCTAATTTATTGGACACTATCCAATGAGCAGATTTCCATCTATTAGTACTACAGGCATCTTTTAGAAGACTTACAAAGAAATGTCTGAAAGAGTAAAAATCAACTAATTACGTTTATGTAAAATTTCCATACAAGTGCAAAAAAAAACTCGATTGCACAAGAGATTGCGCATTGACGACTCCCGTATCTAAATATTTCACGGTTCTGAGCACGACGAACACAATGGCAGGAAATGATTTATTTGAAGGACAGAATTATTATCAAAGGCAAGCAGATGAAACATCTTCCCAAACGGAAAATTCAGTCCCAAATTGGATGAGATGCAAGCCCCATATTTGTTATGGATAATAAACGTAATCTCTACATTCGGTTAGGCATTGGAGGATCCAACGGGGTGGGGTGAGGCATCTCCTAAGAGAAATAAATTTTAATTTTTGAGATCATTTTCTACTAAATCCTCCAAGTAAAAAGCAGAATAAAACAAAAACTCTTCGGGTTCAAATTCACGTTCTGATAATCTCTCAATTTTCTAATCAGTTTTGCTTTAACACTAAAGTAAAATAGATGTATATTGTGTTAGGTGTTCATCATAACGAACCAAAAAGATTAAAATTAAGAAAAAACTTAAATCATTTCATACATACATTTTTAGCTTCGAACTATCAAAAACATACACATATTATTTCCAGCATTAATAATATCTTCGAACAACGATAATGTGTTCTGTATATACACATAGGCTCACAATAAATATATATATTTTAAAATTATTTATTTATTGTTATTTACAACTGTATAAAATTATATACAAATAGTAAAATTACAAAAACACATGTGGAGAATCCATCCATTTATAGAACTTCAATAGCATTACTCGAGAAGACCTTGGGGCCATTTTCTTTTCACACGCCTAGGGAGATTATCAGGTAATAAAGGAGAAGACAGGTTAGAAACTTGTGGGTTTGGGTGGTTGGTAAGTTTATCATGGAAGAATTGGTAACTGGTTCTGGCCAAATCGGCAATATATGGAACATTGAGGTCCTGATGGATGACTTGATTTATGACAAAGTAAGGAGCATTTAGGATTTTTGACAGTAAGAATTGAATATGAGAGAAACTCAATGCTTTAGTGGAGCCCCATAATAAATATTTAAAGTTGAAACTAAATAGTTTGAACGAAAAAAATAAATAAATAAGAGCACATATAATAATAACAAGTTAAGAACATTATTTTAAAAAAAAATTAAAATAAAACTGATTGATTTAAATATAAAGAATTAAACTAAATTTTAATAGAGTAAAATAAAAATTATTTTTTCCAAAAAATGGTTTTATAGAAAAACAAAACAAATAAAATAAAAAAACTACCAGTTTTTTATTAACTGATATCGGACATGGTTTGGATTTCATGATTCCTGTATTCAGTTGCCTAAGTTCAAAATATTAAGAGATAAATTATATTAAAGTTAAATCAAATATAGAGGCTTATTATTAATAGTTTATTATATTTCTTTTATATATTATTATTAGCAATATATTAAACTACTTTAAATTAATTATTTTAATTAATTATGAGAGATAGTTGACCGTGGATGATAAATGAGGAGAAGATGGTTGGGGGTGCGGTCAATGAAACACAAATAAGTATGACTAACTTATTTTAATGTGCCGACGTTTCGGCTAGAGTTTCTAGCCTTCTTCAGGGCTAAAAACCAAACAAGATAACAACCACAGTAAGTATAGAAAAAATAAAAAATATAAAAGAAAGTATAAACACTATGTTTATATTATTTTATATTATTATACTTTATTTATTATTATGTTATATATTATACTTATTTGTGTTTCATTGACCGCACCCCCAACCATCTTCTCCTCATTAATTATTTTAAATTATCGTAAGATTCCAGTGCTCAAACGATTTTTAATAGTTACTACGACTACTGTTTTTTTTTTAAGCCGAATTCATTGCTTTCTCTGTATTTTTTTTTTTAAATTCCGGTAATCTGGAGAGCCGGTTAAGCAGGGTTCTATTATGTAGCGGAAATATTTACAAGAATATAATGCTACATACTGTTTCATTTGTAATGCAAATCTTTTTATGGTCATAAATCCCTGTTGGGATTGCTATTTATGTAAATATTATGGACATAAAATATCTTTCCATTTCGATATTAGGAAGTAGTCTGAGAGCCGTTTCCCCGTATCAGGAAGCCAGGAGCTGCCATTCACCAGAATGTTACATAAGGCACTCCAGTGACAAATCCACATCACCGGAACGTAGAGCTGTTTAATGGCAAGATACACAACCCTCTTTACAGCTCTCGTAACGTTTGAGTTGCCATTTTTAGCTCAAACCAAGAAAATTTCTATACATTGCAGGGTGGGTTAGCAGTTGAGTTTTCTTTGAAGTGCAGATAAGGATCGAAAATTGATAAACATTATCTAACAAGGTCTATAAGTTGTTTAAAGGCGGTTGTATTGTTATAAAATGTGATACATGTACTAACGTCAATATGAATAAATGAAGGCTTTAGCATAGGAAGAAATGAGATTCACAGAAATTTCGAGTTAAAAGATTTCCACGATCTGACTTCGTAAGGGTTCTTCATGTTATTATTTTCAATTCGATTTATAAAATCTCGTATTTGAATAAACCCATTAGAAACAGCCCATATTTTTGGATACCATCCCCAGAATCCAAAAAAAATGTTTTGATTTATACTAGCCATTTTTGATAAAAACGTAGTTTGCATTAGAAATCAGTCGCTTTGTAACTCCCTTTGTATAAATAAGATGAGTGCATGCCGTGTGTTCAGGTAGCTTCTCTGAATGTTTTTATTACGAGGCACGGATTGCATACCAGGTGTGCAATATAAAATAAAATAAAATACATCATTTAAGCACTCCAAAAATAGTCGGGTAACATGAACTCCTTATTTTATGTTTAGTAAAAAATGAAGAAAAGAATATAATTATAAGAATATATAACCAAAATAAACATAAATTTTTAAGATGCAGTACAACATAATGAATAATCCTGGAAGGATGCCCTTTACGTTTGTTGTAGAGAATGATAACTATGGATAGGAGTTTTATGTTTTCACATATTTTTACCTGACCATGATATCTGCGATTCCTAACTAACTAAAGATGTTTCAAGACATTTCTGGCCAAAAGAAGCTTTTATTTTAAATATTTGACCTTTTTTACATATTTTGTTGTAAATCACATATTTTCTGAAATATTTGTTATTTTTAACATATTTTTAGGTATTCTGTCCTGAATCACATATTTTCTTAAATTATTTGTTCAATTTTAAATACATTTTTCGCAGCAACTTCATAAAATTCAAGAGGACGCAAGATACTTAAAGGTGAAATTTATCATTTATCATAAATAATGCGTAAAAATTCTATGTCTTCATCTTTGAACACAAATTAAATGCAGTGGCAATAATACATTTTCACACAGAATTACATCAAGAATTCCTCAGAATTAATTAAAAAGAGGAAGGGTCTTAGTCCTGTAGCATTTTCCTAGAATTTGTTTGTTTACTCTTTAATCCATTTCTCTGTTTCTTTCTTTCCTCCTCAGATTCCACAGGTACCAATACTATGTATTTAGATTTGTATGTAACTAAAGTTACTAAATAATTAGTAATTTATATTGTTGAATAATACAAAATTTATAAATACATATTATTTACTTATTTTTTTTAAATATTTGACAATTTATTAGCACATATTTATGTACATATTCGGATTTTTTAGCACATAAAAATCCTATCCCTAATAATAACCCTTGAAACAATCGCCCAAACATAATCCAACATCAAATTTTATTTTTACACACTTCTAAAATAGAGCCAGTCTTGTTCTAACGGCTTCTTCTTCCATACTGACTGATAATTGCAATTCAAGATCTCTCCATACACGGTGTACAGTACAAATGGTCTCGAATGGGTTAAAACGATCAACTTTATCTATAAATGAATTGAAGAACACATTTCACTTCGAAATATCGACTTTTGTTCAATATTTGAATAACAATTATATTTTTGAATACTTTGATATTTTATGATTATTATATTCTTATTTTATACATTATGTTTTTGTTTTCTTCATTATTTGTCTTGTTTATCTAGCAAGAATGTTTACTTAAAGCTCTGGTACTCATCGTCCTGGGTTGTAGCAGGGTGTATTATTATTCGTCAATAAATGAGGTCATGAAAAAACAATCAAAATATAAAAAAAAAAAAAAATACATATGCACGTGAGATTCAGACTCTCAACTATCCAGAAACATTACTTTTATTCTAACGTGGTAATTATCCTACCGAAATTTATCAACTGTAAATTCTTTCGAATTTTCGTTATCTGATAGGAAATATTTTTAAAAAAACGTTCGATCATAAATATAAATTTTGGATTTGATGTTGTTGCATTTAATATGGCATATGTAAATGGAAGTTGATTATTGCCGGTAGCAATATTTCAAGGAGCTGTTCCGAACTGTTTCTAATCTTACCTTTGATATCCAACCAAATGTTTATAGAGTGAGGCGGTGAATCCGGCCTATGGAATTTAATAAATGTAATTATGAAACGACTTGATTAGGGAGCCGGGCTCAAACTGGTTGGTCGAGCCCGGGGCGGTCTTCTCGGACTATCTTCTCCTTCGGCGGCAGAACACATTTCAGGCAGTTTTCCTTCTAAACTAAGATATTATGTAGACATAAAATTGATTTCATTTCATTCCGATTAATTACTAGTTGTAAAAACGATCTTATAATTACGGATTACCGAAACGATTCGTATTGTTAGATTCTAACCACATTCATTTTTTTTAACTGACAAGAAACCACTTTCAATACAAATTGCATTAAATAATATTAACCAGAGCATAATAAAGATAAAAATTAATATATCTATAGATTAAAAAAACAGCTATACTGTCACACTTAGATGTTTGAGATATACTTAATTTGAACTTTTTGTGTTAAGAGGCTATAAAACATATTTTGTAATATCAAAATTCAAAAGAAGAGCTGTTTTCAACCAATTTTCAATGCAAAATTAAATTTTAATTATTTATTCATTTTAAGTATTTATTCATTTTTCCAAATAATAGAGGTTAAAGTTTAAATTTCACTTTAAATTTAGTGAAAATGGTCCATAATAGTTAATAATATTTTATACACTTTTTTGAACACCAAAATTTACACCTAATGCAAAATTTGAAGTTTCTAACTTCTTCTTAGTTTTTTAATATAAAATGTTCTAAATAAACAACGAATACCATCGTCTGTACAATCGATGTATTATCAGGAATGTTGGTCTGGAATTCGGTTCTGCCATTATACCTTTCGAAATAGAACAGACCCACGCAGAGCGCTACACAATTATAAACGCATCTCGCAGCCCGATGACTACATCACCATAATTCTCGGAGGACCAAGAATTAATGACAATCTGCAAGTGCTAAGTTAAGCATTATTATGCCATTCCTACACTAAGTACTGTTTTGGCACTCCTGATGAATATTTAATCCTTGACAGCAACGTATCCATTCTTGTATCGAACTTACTATAATTACGAGAAAAGATTGATGTTATTAATATATGTTAATATGTCTGAATGTTAATATTTTACAACAGGCCTTGAGAATTGGATCTCTACTGACACCCACTTTTTTCATGTGGGATAGTGAGGGATAGGCTTCACTTTCGTACAAGAATAGAGTTGTGGATTTATATTTTATGTATATTAAATGGTTTTAACGTTTATATTATGTCAGTATAAATAAGACTTAGAAGTTGGAAGAAGAAATTAAAAGTTTCAAAGAAAGTATGCACTGAGTAAAAATTTAATATTTCGCCAAATTTGGGACTATTTTAAAATCCATCATCAACAAAAACTAAAAAATTGTTTTTTATAAAATTTCCCAATAAGCAAGTTATATTCAATCCTCACGATAATTATAGCAAAACTATTGTTTCTCAAAATGAAGATTAATGTACTTACAAAACTCAGGCATTTAACCCTTTCACGTTAAGGACAACTGTGTTATAAACGTACGGAATAATATTTGCCAAAAAAAACTTCATAACTCATTTGTGGTCAAAAACTAAAAAAAAAAAAGAAGGTTCTAAAACAGAAAAATCACTCTTTCATTTGTTGACTCAGAAGGAGCTTTTCGACAAATATAATCCAAAACAGTTATAAACTAGATTAAATTTTCTATAATTTGAAACCGAACTTCTCTCTGAAGACACGATTGTCTTTGAGGTACAGTTTTTAAAATGTAAAAAAAAAATTGGAGATACCCCTTCATGTACAAAACACCTTCATTCATATTTAAAACAAAAATATTTATAGTGAATTCAAGGATCATGAAGTGTGGTGATATCATTAGCAAGTACCGAACCCAAAAAAGAGCGTAAATACCCGTTCATTTCCATTAACATTGAACCCTTCATGGAATACATAATTGGAAATTTTAGTAACCCATTTTTGTTAACTAAATGGGGTTGCCGTTCCATCACTTTTATCGAGGAGAGTGGGAACGACCGATTTGCACAGCATCTGACTCAGACCTTTGACAGGAACATGTATTGCCACGTGAAGTAGCGTAATCCGTAGCGCCTTCCGCATGGCCTCGTTGGAACCAGCGGTCCATTCAGTGTGAAGCATGATCCAATGACTCACAAAATCGTGGGAGCCAAAAGAAAAAAAAATGTGTGATTTAAATGATCATAAAAAGAGTTAAATGGTCGTAATGGCTATGATTCATCGTGAGAAAATATCAAAAGAACAGCAGCTGATCTTGATAAACCGAGAAAATCCTTGGGGTTAGAAGGCCTCAGCAGTGTATTCCAAATTGAATGTGTTCTGGTCTAAGCTTTGAGTTTATATACTCTGGAACAAGAGGGTAAGACGATCTCTACTGCATGGAGAATATTCTAAGAAAGATATGACGACTGCAAGATTTTTGGGAACCTATCACACTTGAACATGGACCAGTCATATGCATAAATTATACTATAACTACATATGAGGCGTTTATTTTGAAAGCAGAGTAAATCCTTTCATGTTCGAAATATTGAAGGGTTTTTTGTTGGATTAAATTTTAAAATATGAGTAATAGACGACGTAAAATAATGTTTTGGGAATGTTTCTATTCTAGGGATGTCAAATTTATCATTCCAACAAGTATAGGTAACATGGAGAACGAATGGACTTACGCCATTTTCAATTCTTTTTAATGCACAAGTCTACAGGAAAAGTAACTTTCCCTTAGAATAAAAATAAATGTATACACTTTATGATATAAAATAAAAAAAAAATTCAACATATATAATTTGTTAAATAACTTTTAAATTAAAATTAATATTTTTTTTTTTAAATACTAAACGCAGGTGGAATATAATGTAATAAATTCGTCATTAAGTCTTTGTATGTTTATGAATGATCTCATTTGTACATAGGCATAAATTGTTTATATATTTATATCATTGGCTTACTACAAAGTAGTGCGAAATACATTGAGACTAACTTTACTAAAATACAATTAAAAGTTCCTACTTTTAGGTAAATTAATTGAAAAGTTTTAATTTTCCTAAAACAGACAACATTTTATTGTATTTTGCGTAAAGTTAGTTTCAATGTACTTAGTAGTGAAGTAAGCCTTAGGTATAGTAGTACCAACTTAATTTTATTAAAAAGTTTTGATCTCCATGCGGTAATATAAAATATAATATAATTCTTATTTATTGTCATTTTTAGGCTACCGCTTATATTTTTTTGGCTTTTAAAAAAGTAGCGATTTTCAAAAATAATATTACAAGTACAAATTAAGCAATCCGAATTTAAAGAAACTGTAGAAACAACTAAAAATATTCGGCAAGTAAAACATAACCTTTCATCACACTAGTGAAAGTGAAATTAAAAATTCAATTGCTTATTACAAATTCATTGTACATTGATTATTAAACTCCTTCTTTGATCATTAAACATAAAGCTTTGATCTCATAAATTTTAATTGCATAATATAATCCATGCCCATTTAAAACTCTCACATTGGGACTTCCAAGATAAACTTTTTTATCACTTCATTAATCAGCCAATTTTTCTGATATAATAATTTTAAATATATTAGAAACAATTTGTTTCACCGTGGAAATATCACGCAAAAATCGAACTATTAAGGAAATCAACTCGATTTTTTTGGAAATGGACTTACGCCACTTTCAAAATAAACGGCTCATATGCAGTATATAGTACTTGAAATATATGTTAGAGAATATGATAAAAGAAAATGGATCCTTAATTGCAAAAATGAGGTAGCTCCAACAAGTTGTGCAAAATCATATCAAAGTAATATATTTCACCGAAATATTATTCTAATATACAAATAGAATTAAAGAAATTGACCAAAAAAATATTTTTCCACATGTCCTTGAATTTTGAATTTGCAGATTTTTTTTAGTTTTTAAAAAATTGAAAAATGAGAACTACATAATTTTTACAGCAAAGCCTTTTATTGTAAATGTTGGAATATAGATATAAACAATGAGGACGAAAATCTAATCCATTATCGTTTGTGAATAAATATTTCTGCTAGTAAATAAGTTATTTGCTCCTATATAAGTTAATCTTAAGTGAAATATATTCTAGAATAAATATTATTTGTAAGATAGAAAATTAATATAAATTATTCCTACTTACACACGTTCTTAAAACCCCAAATTGTTATAATTAAAGTTTCATTTTGTTAGTTTGATTTATATGTTCCTGATCTTTAAATATTAATAACTAGGTATATTGTTTTTGTCATGTAGGAAAATAAAACGAATGCATGGATTGTTGAGTAACTAAGGGCATTTCTTATCCAAGGTTAAATTCATTCATAGACCACGCCCTAGGCAACCGCATTCCTCTTAGGCGCAATTGGAGTTGACCAAGGAAAACCTCAGACAAGTTTTCATTTCGGTTCGAGTTTCACCTAGAGTAGAAAGTACTACGCAAGGATTTAAAAGAGATAATTAAAGAAAGATATAACGATTGTTATAATGTAAACAAAAATAGTAGTTCATATTATTTATGAAAAAAACCTTAATAAAAGTACTATTACTAGACAAACGGTTGTACAAGGAGGTGATTTGGTTAGAATTACGCTCGACTGCCATATTTTTATCCACTTAAGGATACCTACTTCATGAGGTTGGATGGAGGGCTCCAGAACCCACAGGGCTAACTCACGGCTACAGTATAACAGGAAATAATTATCTTCCACAGCCGGATTAGAACTCAGGTCTTTGGAGTTAGTATCACAGCGACTTACCACTGAGCTATCCATTCCCTAAATATTATGACTGGTTAACAAAAAAAAAAAAAAAAAAAAAGATGGTCAATAAAAATATATAAACCGTAAAAACTATTTATTAACTCTTATTTAGAGCATTTACGAAATAGCTTCAGACATATTTTTTTATTTTTTTATTATACGACACAACATGAATATGTAATATGAAAGAAAAAGTTGTAACATTCACTATGAACTTTAATGGGCTTCAATATTAAAAGATCTTTTAATACCAGGAAGAAATAACTGATGAATAATGCAATCAATGGCACATATTACAAGATAGGCATTCATCCATGAAATTACTCAAACCACAATAGAAAGTATTTAAAATAATGTTTTATAAAATGCTGCGTTCATATATGATAATTATTCATGATATGTAGAAATATCTCAGAGAATTATGGGAAATAACGTGAAAGAAACTTCGAATGATTCAGAAAAAAATAACTCCCAGCCGAGGATGGCGGAGGAAATTAAAATAGATTTTATTACCAGCAATGAGTTCAGCTCAGAGGTTAATTGAAAGACGATTGGTTCAGATAATGACTTAGGGTTCAAGCCACTCTTGCAAGATTGTCGACCGTACTGTAGGAATAGTAACCGTCGCTCAGGAGATCTCGTAGCATTATTCTTTTCAAACGATAAATTTTCCGATGTAGTTTTATTATATTGGAATCCATATTAAATATTTCAAATGATGATAAGTGAATCATTGTTCTGTCATAAAATTATTTGGATAATTTTTTCATTTTTTTTTTCTATTCATTGAAATTAAGTACATGCAAATTAGTTTTCAAGACCCTGATTTTATACTCTCATTATCAGTATTAAAAAAATAAAAATAATATCAACATTATTATTTAATTTAAATAATACTCTAATATTATTAACTAATATAACATAACAGACAAAAGAAGAAAATTATAAGATTATGCATATTAAAAATTAGCTACGTGCTAAGTGGCATGAGTATGATTTAGAAGCCAGTGGCGGCCATGTTTTGAGGATTCCTCAGCTTCTTAAAATTTGAAGATTTGTGTTATAAACATTAACAGAATTGTATTGCTGCGTACAATGCAATTCGATATTGTGTTTTATTGTTTATTTGTATAATTGTTAATAAAGAAATTAACAATTATAGAATTAATAGACCAATAATTCAAGGCCACTCTTAGACCGTGGCTCGTGGAATTTTCTACCCTGCACCCTTTTTTTACGCCCCGATATGTGCTTAAGCATTCTATACTTGTAAATCCTCTAAGACTAGGTATCTTATAAGGTAGATAAACTTTTGTATTAACTACAATATTCCTGATATGTTGATGGGGATTGGATACCCAATATTTAATATTTTGTTACTGTTCAATAATTACGAGTTAGACCATGATGGGGAGCATACAAATAAATAGTACAGATTAAATGTGATTTAAAATTTTTATTTTCACTAACCTATATTTAGAGTATATAGTAAGGGAAAGTATTTTTGCTTATAATCTTTGGATTAACGAGGATTCAATTTAGATGTTAATCTGGAAACAAAGATTAGTTTAGTTCAGCGGTTCCCAAACCAATTCGCGTCAGGGTTGTCGAGCTAAAAAAAAAATTAAATTGTCGGTACAGTTATTATTTTTGCGGTTGAATACTAAGAAAAGAAGAAAAAGAGCGCCTAGTAAAAATGATGGAATTCACTTTATATTTATTATTTTAATAGTTAATTGTTTTATTTTAGTAATATTTTGATAAGGAGTATTTGCTTGCAGCACTCCTGGCATAACCATTCAGAGAACTGCTGGTTTAGTGTCTAGACGAACTCTTTGGTAAGTTAATTTTTAGAAAAAAAATGAAGAAAATTTCTAAAAATTTTGAAAAAGACTGTCTAGTACAGGACTCTGTTTAACGATTTAGATCAAGGAATTATTTGATTACTCGGGATAAAAAAAAAATACTTTAAAAGTGCGATCTATCATAATCAATGCCAGTAAATAATTTAAGTGTTTCTAATGATATGGGTCGTTCATACATTTTAAATAGCATGGAATAATCAGGCAACAAATTGGATTTGTGGACAATTTCAATAATAATGACGGAATGCGTTAGGATTTGCAAAATATTACTTTAATAGATCATCCATACGTTAGAGAATCCTTTCTTCTTGTTCATCCTTTTTGGAACACTTGCTTTATAAATGGATTATTCCAAGTTATAATTCCGAGCCGGTACCGTTATACATAGTAGAGGTATGGGACGAAGTTACGAGGTCCCCTTGTGCAACCCCCGATGGAGGTACTTCCTACACCTGAATCCGCTACTGGGTACCGAGACCTCACGTTCTCGAACAGAGATCGGCCTCGCTCGTTTCGCCATCCCGACTTGACCCGAGCCATAGTTACCAGATGCATCTGCCCTTTACGTAATACCGACGGGAGATTCCAACACGACCAATCTTCTTAATGATTGTAGGAGTATTTTTTTCTTTTGTTATTTTCTTTTTTTTTTTTTTTTTTTTTAAAGCTTTCATATAGATAGTGTTCTAGAAATACTTTCGATTATTGAAACTATTTTAATTTCAGGTTAATTCGAAGTAGATAGCGCCTCTTCCTCATTATTTATTCCAATAATCTCAGACTCTCCGATTACTCCACTATTCAAATGAGGGAGTTGAATAACAACAATTAATTAGAATGTATAATTGTTAATCTTCTTAGCCCAAGATCTGTCCTGATACTATTCGACATTCAATAAACATCGAATTACTTACGCAACTATGATGGGATGCAAGAATTATCATTATTATTACTCTGTAAAATATGAACAAAATAAAATTGATTTTCGAGGTTTCGAATAGAGTATAAAACAAGAGCGAGGAAATCGGTGGCAGAAAGAGAGAACATTAGAGATAATAGGTTAATTATCCCCGCCCGAAATACCAGCGCACAAAAAAGCTGACCCTTACGATAAAGATGGAATCTGCACTCTAGATTGTGGGTGTACAATGGCGGGGAACCCATCCGTGCAGGCGGACAACAATGTACTAGTTAACTAGATACAAAAGGACTAACGTAACCGGGTTCACCCAGCCTCAGGGCATTCCGATCGAGATATCGAGATCGGAGCAGGTGAGATGGAAAACCGTTGGCTGGCCACAGCTGTCCTGATGTTCTGATTGGGCAGGTGACCGCGGCGGAGTATCCGTTAGGGGTTCTTCACTGAAGAGTACTTAACAAGCTTTGATTTGTTTGTAAATAATATCAGATCCCATTGGAAGAGGGGGGTGGAGATAATATATTGTATATAAAATACAATAACGCCTCACCTACATACTTTTTTTTTTATTTACTTTCCATAATTATTTTAATACAAAGCTGTGACAATCAACCGATTGTTAAACACCGTCCACTTAAAATAATAATACTTGAAAAAAAAAGAAAAAAAAAAGAGACGTCATTCAATATTTATGAAGTTGAAGAGTTTGTTCGTTTGAACACCCTAATTTTAGAAATTACCGGTCACATTTGAAAAATTACATTTTTGTTACATAATCCGTTTACTCAGGAATGTTTTAGATTACGAGCATTATTCGACGACCCATAGGAACGGATCAGTAAGCGTGTAATGAAATGAATCTGTACGTGACTGTAATTTTTGCCATGAAACTTAATTTTTTAAGTGTTGTGTTAATTATATCATAGATGTGCAATAAGACTTGGAAAAAAATACTTGTTCAAAGATTATTAGGAATATTTTTTGTAATGTACATATAAATAAATATATGTAGTTTTTCAAATAATTTGAATAATTCTAAATAATAAAGATAAATCAAATAAAAATAGTGTATATAATAATTAAAATATAATTTAAGAATGGAAACCTAAATAAAGCACTCATTATTACTTGAATAATGAATTCTTTAGTTTTTATACAATGATTTAAAAACTATATTATATTTTATTCTTTGCTTCCTCAATAAATTATTTTCTTATATAAAAATACTATCAGAGATCTGAAATTCAGTTTACAACCAAATAGAATCACTAAAAGGCTTCAGTTTTATTTATGCTTGAGTACAGGTGTAGTGTAGCTACTCCTAATTAAAATTTTATTACACTAGGCCTTACACCTCCTAATAGGTCCAACAATTGAAATGATTTCCTTAAAAATAATTCATGCAAATGCTTTATAGGAATTCTTGTTATAAATGTTATAGATTTAACGACTAATATATTTGGTTAAGGATAACTATATTAATTTCTCCTAGAGGAAAAAAAACATCATACTACAACCATTATGGTTAACAATTAATGGCAATAATGTTTAGCAATTTCCTTCAATCAATAAGCTATATGTCTCCCACAGAAAAAAAAATATATATAATTAAAAGTCTAGTAAAGAGAATAATTCGATTAATCAGAAATTATGAAGAAGATGGTTAGGAGTGGGGTCACAAAAGAACAAAGATAGTTAATAACCATTTATTTCCCGACGTTTCGCCCCACTTAGTAGAGCTTCATTAGAACTGTTAAGTTAAAATCTTTCGAGACTTGACAAAGTTTTGCCTTTTCTTGACAAAATCTTGTGTGGTCAAAGTCTCAAAAGCTATAAACTTGAAGAACAGCTCTGATGAAACTCTATAAAGTGGGCCGAAACGTCGGAAATAAATAGTTGTTCAGTATTTTTGTTCTTTCTTAACCACAACCCTGATATTATATGCTCAATTATTCACATATATTATAAAATATATTAGATTTTAATTTATCTATAATTATATTTTGTTTTTTAAAAAAATAGCACTAAAAGTTAACTACAATTACAAAAAAAAAGGAGTGATTGATATATAAAATTATTAGCTGTTAAAAGATTGAAAAGCAGGAAATACAATGGAAGAGTGTCAAAAAACACCAAAATTGTTTTAATTATTTTAAGTTTACTTAAATTTAAACTTAAAATTAAAGTAATAAATCATGGTTTATAAAATTAATAATAATTTAAAAGAATAGTCCAAATGCCACAGTTATAACCTAGTAAAAATAAAAAATTCAAATATATAAATTAGGGAGAGAGGACTGAATATGTGTAGAAGGACATTGTACATTAATGTATAGATTTTACCTACAATAAAATAAAACAACGCAGTTTGAACCTGAAGAATTTAATCTTGGAATAATATTATATGTAAATGTTGTCCAAACGGAACAAACAACACAGATAAACACCGATGGAATGTATCACCTCCAGGACCAGTTTATCTAAATTGTATTTATTTTAAATGTTTGTCCTCTCTTTCATAATCTAAATCCGTCTATGGACTTATTTATTGTGTTCTAGTCCATAAAGTCATTGATAGCATGTTCGATCGAAACCATTCAAACTTAAAAAAAATGTACGGCGCGTGCGTCACAAAAAAGTATTGTGTAGAATTTAGTACTACTCCAGCAATTTTTGGGATTTTCAAAAAAAAAAAAAATGTATATATCTTGAGACCAGAGAAAACGAAAATAATAAAGAAAAAATTTTAATTATACTGTTGGTATAAAATTATTATTTTATTGTTTATTGAGGTGGGACTAACGAATATAAATTTTGCAATTAAAAAGAATAAGGCTTCAACGAAGATAACAAAGTGCAATGCGATCGTGAATGTTCGGGTTCTCTCGGTTACGTCCGAACCGAATACCTTTGTTTTCCCTTTTTCTCTTTTAGTTATTCACGAAATTCTCTAATATTCTGTATTTATCCATTTTTTGTTATTTCTGACAATAAGAACTGTTTATTTTTATGAATTAAACAAAATTGAAGGTACTTTAGGGGACGATTTTTGAAAAACTAGTCATTTAAGCCTTGTCAGACTATTTTAATGAGGATAAGACCTAGCTAATATTAAATAACATTTAATTCTACATTGACATGTGGAGTTTAATTAAAATCTTTAAAGTCATTTTCGAGAAAATCGAAAAAATGTGAAAAATCCATTCCATAAACGTGAACTTCCGCACGATCAATTTTAGACAAAAAGTTTTCGAATACCAGCCTTAAATATGTAATTTCAGTTTCTTGCGATTTTTTTATTTTGAGCTTTGCTGTCATCAAGAATTACAAATAGAGAGAATAGAGGATTACATAAAAAAAGTTCATGAAATTTCACTCCCAGTTACCTGCAGTTAAAGGTAGACCTATAACTTGGGAAACCCAACTACAACCAGAAGACTGGAGCCTAGGGTGCTGGAGGACATCCTGTTATAAATTCTATATTTATCAGTTCTGTTATAGTCAATCTGAAATTTTATTTTATCTTAATTTCTTTATTTTCTCATTATCTTTTTCTAAACTTCACTTTCATTTTTTTTATTAGAAGTCAATTATTTATTTTTTTAAATCCATAAATATGATTATTGTTATTATTAACTTTTTTTTAATCTATTATTAAGCATTATTATTTTAATCTATTTATTTTTTGTTTTATTTATAACATTGTATGTAGTTAGGAGTGTCTTTTGTATGAGACTGTACCACCCCATCATCAATTGTTAAAAAACAAATGTACCTCTTACATTAACCATGTAAGGCCCAATAGTTCGATCTGGTATTAAATAAATAAATAAAATTAAGATTATTAAAAAACTAATTAAGATAAATTAAAAAAAGAGCTTGTGCACAGACACACACACGTACCACTTTGCAAGACAATGTTTTTTGGACTTAAACAATCTCTAAAAATGAATGTTCGTCGAAATCTCGAATTCGAAATTTTGACGATTGTAATACATTTCCTTACTATATATTCCATATATAAATAAGTGATAGTAAAACAAATTATAAACGTAACTTTTATTATTATCACTCTAATTTATACTAGTTTATGATACAACCATGGGTATAAATTTGTGCAACTTAATTAAAAATTAATTTAATCCCACAATTAAAAAATTCTCAGATGTTTAAACAAATAATAAATATTATAAAAGTAATATATTTGTAACAGTAGAGTTAGGAACGTTAGTTACATCAGAGCAGCCAACTCAGCAGAACAAATCGCCGAGAAAACAGATATGGTAACTGGTTTCGAAATGTAAGCATATCATACTCGTATTTCATACCGGAATATTTAACTCAATCTATAAATCAGACATCGAAAAAGCAAGTCTGAATATCGGAGAGAAACATTCTCTCGAATTTGAATGCCTTCTGGAATGATATATGTAGACATAGCAAAATTATTTTTTGGCTCCGAAAGATTTACTCTGATTTGTTAATCAAAGTTTCTTTTTGCAATGATTGGATACATTTTCTTTTTACTTAATAGTTGTTTGCATTAAACGGTTTGTATTAAACGAATAAAAAAAAGTTCTCATACTATCCTTTCCCACATATACAAGCTAATTCAATGATGTTCCCACTGCAATTACTGGGCTTTTTTTTTCATACTTGATATTCATGAAATTCATGCTTGGATTTAAATATACGAATGAATACAAAATGCAATTGTTGAGAAATAAGCATATAATAAACTAAAAGATTAATCATATTAATTGCTATTATATGACTCGAAAGATAAGGAATCATTGACACAGCCTTCTGGGGATAATGGAACTTCTTAACGAAATGCAATATTTTTTTTCAGGACAGAAGTCGATATTATTTTTAATAATCGATAGGTATTAGCTCACAACAATTAGAATAAACCAAATAAATTTCTAAATACTTAGAAAAATTATAATTCTCTGTTCAGCAATTTTATGTTGATTTTGCGATTCCTTGTTTATTTTTTCAAATAAAAGTATGAAAAATTATTGTTTTTTATTATACTATTTTATATATATATATTCCCAAACAACAATATAGTAGAATATTTAAAGCTTTTGCTATTTCATCTATGTAATAATTTATTTAACTTTTTTTTTGCATAAAACAACGTTTATATCAAAAGAAATTTTAATTTTTCTACCTTTTAATTTAATTTTTTTTTTTTAATGGAAAAATAATGACTGAATTAAAACTAATAATTCCAACGACAGAACACAATATTCATGATATAACGCACTCCATAGAGTAAAATTGAGATCAAATGATATTTAATTTTAATCTGCTTTTATTTGGTTTTCAATTTTCTATTTAAAGAAAACACTCAACCCCATTCCCAGGTGTTACCATCGCTTTGCCGAATGATCAAATATCTTAAGGATCGATATATGACCAACAATCGATAGTTTGAATCCTTATCTAAAAGGCTGTAGCAGTTATGAAAAGAAACACTTTTTTAA
>NW_027111898.1:695533-701165 GCF_000696795.3 Halyomorpha halys
ATATAAATTATTATAAAAATCTATATCCATAACCATTATTTTATTTATTCTAATCAGCAGGGTTTAACTTTAACAAATTTTAATTTATAATAAATTCCTACAATTTCCAATGTCCTATAAAAACACTATTTATAGAAGTAAGTTTTACAAAAATGTTCAAGAAAACGACAAATATTCCGTATAATTTGTCGTTTTCTTATGTTGAGAAATATAACATTGTATAATTATATTATGTCAATCGATTGATTTTTAAAATTAAATATCTCCTCTTCACAATCATAGAAATAAGCTGAAATAAAAATCAATAGCCGTAACCTTTTAGTTTTTGATCAGAGATTATAAACTTTAATAAATTGTAACCATAAAAATCAAAGTGACTTTGCCAACCCGTAAAATCGCTTTATAAAAAATAAAATCCATTATTTAACAATGTCCGATTGTCATCATAGGTGCGCAATACCCTTGATTTAACCTTCAAATCAGTGACTTTACAGCACCCAGAGAATTTCTTATAACTCTTATGAAATTTTTTTTAAATACAAATATTATCTTGTTTAAATTAAATTTATAGGATTGATTTTGGATATCAAGCACCTTAATATCTTAAAAAAGTTGACCCAATTGTTTCAAAGAAAAGCCAAGAATTCTACGCATCTTCAAATGTAAAACCTCATATTTTGAGAAGGGGAGGGGGTAATTTTCTATTTCTTAGTCCATTACAACATATCTTAATAATGAACCAGAAGAAAAAATATATTAAAAACCTAAAACATACAGACGAAAACACAAAACGCGAACCACAGCTATGATACTTTTTCATTATAATGGTAAAATCATATCAAAATGATAAATTATTTTGTTATTGTAAATTTTTTTTAAATAAAAAAAAAATCTTAAACTTATTTTTTTTAAACTGAGAAATAAGAACCATTTAATACCCACCAAGGAAAATAATCTAATTCCAATAACATTATATAAGGAAATGAAACGCATACAATTAACTAACCTGTTTATAGGCTTTAGAATGTTAATTTACTCTTTATGTAATAGGTTGTTAATATACATTGCTTCTTTTATTTATCTTCCTACTTCGAAATATCATTAATACCGATTTTTTTTTTAAAAAGTAAAAGTTATGTTTATTCATATTTTAAAAAGTTACAATTGACCACATATTAGAGCAAGTGTTTTTTAAACATTAAAATAATTTCTAGATTTGATAGGGTAATGTTTTATTAATTAAAATATTGAAAAATAAAATATTTACCAGAATACTTGAAAAAGATATATATAAGAAATGCCAACTTAATTGTCTAATTGAGTTTTAAAAACATTTCGATATCCGGAAGTATCTATCGAAGTACTTCAGATTTCTACGTTGACGACATTTTCCATTTTACTTTCAGTCATCGGTACCCAGCAGAGAACCAGGATACGATGTGATGTTACTTTCGCCGTCATCTTCAGATGGATGGCTAACATTCGTAACATAATGCAAGAGTAACGGATTGGAGAGTTTGTACATCTCATGGCACATCCAAGCATCGAAATCGACAAAAAGGTGTATTGAAAACCAACATGTGTATTGAATCCACAGATTATTTCCTCTTTAGAATCAATAGTCAGGGCTAAGAACAAAAAACATGATAACAACCATAATGGATGAAAGAAATTACACAATTATTAGAAAATAACTAACCATACAGATACATAAATAGTGTTGAAATAAAACGTATAGTATATGTATTATAAGAAGATAAAGGCTATGTGGGAAAAAAAATTAAAATCTGTACTGCTACAACATGAAGGGTCAGGGGTCAGGGGTTCAGTACTTTGTAAGGAAGTACTGTTACTAGACCAACGGTTGTGCAAGGAGGTGGTTAGGTCAGAATCACCCTCGACCGCCAGATTTTTATCCAATTAAGGGTATCTACTTTAAGAGGCTGGGTGGACCTCAGGAGGGCTCCATAACCCACATGGTTGACTCAAGGCTAAAATATATCAGAAAACAATTTTCTGCCCAGCCGGATTCGAACCCTTGGAATTAGTAACATCGTGCCTTATCACGGTGCCACCGCGCTTCCTATGAGAAAAAAAAGTAATATTCAAATTAAGAAAGAGGAAAGATCAAAAAAAAAAAAAATATATATATATATATATGAAAATCTATTAGGTAAATATATATGCAATATGAAAATTATTTAAAAATAAAGTTATGAAAAAAATGGGAAAGGAAACGTATATAAGTAAAATAACAGAAGTTTCTTTAAGTCATTATATGATTATTCATTATGTTGTTATCTTGTTTATTGTTATTAGCCCTGATGAAGTCTTGAAATTCTAGCTGAAACGTTGGAATTGATTAATACTATTTAGCGTTCTCCACTGACCGCTTTCTCAACCATCTTCTCATTTAAATAAAAATTTTAGAATTAACTCCTGATTTATAATAATTGCTTATAATTTTTAATGCTATTGTACATTCGGAAAAACATCGACATAACCATACTTTTTTTTAAATATTAAAAATTTAATCACACAATGAAAAAATCCGTTCTTTATGAAAATATCTAGCAAGAATACAAACAAATAAATTCCCTACCCGACCCTTTGAAAAGGATCGATCTCTAATTATATTAGATCGATTCGCTGAGGTCTATATTGATTGCGATTTAATGAGACCTGATCATGTACTAACTTAGGGTAAAAATGTAGTTTTACCTGATTATAATATAATGAGATTATACCTGAGTTTAATTTGTGACTTTGGCTTAAGGAACGGACCTAAACCTTACTAAAATTATTTTTATATAAAATTATACCAACAGGAGTCAATGAGAAAAAATTGTAAAATTTATCATCGAGAATAATTTAAATGTTGAATTTCTTTAAAAAAAGAAAAAAATTGACAGCTCTCAATGTAAATAATGAATCCTTCAACAAATGCTTGTATAGGTATATCGTGAGATTTGTTCGTTCGTGTTACTTTTTAATTTTTTTTTATTTGGAGACGTCCTCACGCTCTCCAAATTAGGGCAGGAAAGAAAGATTATCCTATAGGCTACTACCTATTCTAGCCAAAGGTGGGAAGATTTATTCCTTGAATTAGGAACGAAATAAAAGTCAACCCACCCAGGCCCGTTTTTGGCTATAAATAGATAAAGTGATCTTGATTTTGCTTTGTTTGTCTATTTAATGATACATTTGGAGTTTAAGCCCGTTTTAATAATATTTTTATAGTTGGAATTGGATGTTACAATGTGTCATATTCATATTATTATAACTGGAGAAGTTTGTCAGGGGGGTGCGGTCAGCAAAGAACAACATAAATAAAAAAAAAACTGTGCAGGCCTACCTTCTACAACATAACCTCTGATGAAGACCTGAACCTCAGGTCGAAACGTCGGCATAAAATAAATAAATATAGTTTTGTTTATTTATGTTGTTCTTTGCTTATCGCACCCCCGAAAAAACTTCTCCAATCATTAATCTACGGTCAACTATCTACACCTCATTAATATTATTTTAACTTGGAATCCTCACACAAGACTGAAAAGACAGGATACTGTACGTCTATTCTGACTATTACAACACTTACCTGACAAACTGTCTAAACTTCCAATATATTATAAAAGACTGATCTGCATGACTGTAATAAGGCCAATCTGGACAAACGGAGTTAAGTTTTGGGGCTCCACTAAAGCTTCGAATTCCTCTATTATCAAATCCTTACAATCAAAAATCCTTAATGCTCCTTACTTTGTCACAAATAAAATCAAGACCTTAATGTTCCATATGTTACCGAACTAGCCCGAACCATATATCACTGCTTCCATTATTAACTCCCTAACCACCCATACTCACTAGTTTCTAACATTCCTGACAATCCTCCGAGGCGCCTGAAAAGAAGTCGGCCACGAGACCTACTATTGTAAAAACGTCATTAAGTGCTACCAATGGGTAGTTTCTCTACACGCCTGTATCACTCCATTATAAACTTACACAAAATTTACTGGATGTATCATTATGTACAGTTGCAAATTTCAATAAAGATATAAAAATATATATATTTCAAGTTATTCTTGCGTTTGATGTTCGTGAAATACTTTGTCTTCATGTTTATTTCTAGAATAAATTTATCAACCCTCCATCTCCGAGGAGGACCTGGAAGGATGAAACCAAAGCCTAAACAGTTTCCCAGTCCTGCTGGAGAGGCACGAACAAAGACGGCCATTATCCGGGCCGCTCTGTAATATTGCCCTGACTCCAGTAACACCCCGATCACTTCTTCCCAGAGGGTCTATTCTTATAGTTCGTCAGCGCTCTCCTAACAGCTTTTTTAGAATTCACAATGGAATTGGATATTCGGTGGGAACCTGGCGGGATGCAAAAAAAGTCGTCCAATATTTTCCAAATTACAGCTTCTTGAGTCTGTAGAAAAAGTACATTTTTTAAATTGGGAATTGGGATTCCCCAGCGTAACGAGATTGTAAACAAGATCGCCATGGAATTTGTTTCTTTCCACACCTAGTTAGGCTTCGTATTACCTCCAAGATTATTAATACAAGGTTCATAAGGTACGATAAAGTTTGCGAGATCTTATTTGACACATGTAAAAAAAATATTAGGGTAAGTTTGCGTTTATAGGAAGATAGTTCGGGTGGCAGTCATTAAAGGTACAAAATAGTACCAAAATCTATTTCTATTATTTTAGGGGTATTCATGATGTTGTGTTAAATGTTAAATGTTTTAGCATGTTAAATGTTATTTCGTTTTACCACGGTAAAATAAGGCAATTTTTTTCGATTTAACATCAGTTTTTCCATTTAACATGTTAAACCAAAGATCATGAATACCTCTTTTGTATCTTCCTAGACCGGACTATCTTCCTACAATCTACTTCATACGGTCAATTATCTTCTTCCAACGTGAAAAGTTGGTGTTATTTCATTAACTGAGGAGAAAGCATTAAGAATGAAACTATATTGTTTGCAATAGTTTTATCTGTTAGACCAGATTCCCATTTAAAAAAACACTTTGGGACCAAAGGCCTAACATTTTCTTCCAGTAGTAATACACCCTATCTTAATAGAGTAAGAAGGATGTAGCCCCCCTCAAAGAAATTCTTCCGTGCAATCGCGTATTCGTGTCCTATCACACCAATCATCAGACTTCACTAGCCACAGAAACTGTGTAAATCAAAATGAAGGATACCGAGCTGCAATATGACTAATTATTTTCCTTTGCAAGATTGTATTTTATTATCTAACAGTGCATGTGATGTTTTTATTAATAGTTAAACTTTGGGAATTTATTAAATTGTAAATTGTATTTTGGTTTGGGTGGAAATTAGGAAGTAGCTAAAATCTTATAATATTTTCTCCTAAATCAATCTTAAGAAGAGGAAAGAAGGTTATCGGTGACTTGGAGTTTTGTTTATTGCTAATTAATCAAGAATTGAATTTTTTAGCTGCAGACGCCTTAATTGTATAATTTTTTTTGTTCAGAATTTTCTAAATATTGAACATAAGGATGCTTTCTTTATAATATTATTAGACTTATTAGGTGTTTATTGTATTTTTGACATATTAGATGTAAATATTTTGACCTGGGCAGAATGGCCTGTATGGAG
>NW_027111898.1:701605-708616 GCF_000696795.3 Halyomorpha halys
GATGGCCGAATTGGCCGAAACGTTGGACATGTGAATGAAATAAATGTTTTGAGACTATAATTTGGATAGTGTTGTTGAATTATTTAGTATATAATATTATATTTTAACTTTAATTTTTATTTTAAATTATTTATTTATTTTTATTACTCTTTGTCTATAAATGTTATTTGATATGAAAAGATATTTACGCCACTACATCTTATTCCTATCAAATATGACAATTAGTAACATCATACAACGAATGCTGTTTTAAGACGTGAAAAAAAAATGTACATAATAATTAAGAAGTTTTATCATTGTTCATGAGTTTTAGACACATATGTGAGAAAGATCAGTGCGTAATTTAGAAAACAGAAAATTGATAGAAAACAGATAATAGTACATAAATGAAATAATGAGAACTAAATAATTAAATAAGAGAATGTAATAATTTAAAATAAAATAAAAAAATATGTAGAAAAGACATAAAGAAACGGTATTACGCATATTTGTAGTATAATGTATGATTGTTCGAACTGTAAATCAGATTTTATTTATCAGATAATTTTAGGGATTTTGCGGGCTTGTGCTACCATATTGATTCCCTATATTCCAAAAACAGCTCTGCTAATTTGAAGGGAGGTTGGAAATCAGTCTGAAAATGGCCCAGGTATAATTCCATGATAATAACTCTTTTACTTTCGTTTCACCACGCCCAAAAGTATTTTCCTGAACAAACATGTTCTAAACACGGCTTCTCTTGTTAATATTATTCTTGAACCACAAATAAATTAATTTTAAAAAAATAGTTATAAAGTTTATCCATAGATCTTCAACCATATGTTATTATGCAGTTACCTACCCAATTGAAATGGCGAGGAAGCTATACTAAGCTATGTATCTGTATCAAGTATAGTAATAATTAATAGTAATAAATAAGTAATAAATAGTAAAAAGCATATATACATAAAATATATATACATAAACCTACCTATGTGTATGTATTCAATTACTTATTTCGTCAGGGGGGTACCAGAAAAAAAAAAGTATTGTAATTATTCCATAATACGATTTTATGATACAAACAGGTGTTAATTTGTTTTTACATGAAAATTTAATATTATTATCTAATTTCAAGTAATATCTTTATGTCATTAGGAGTTTATTCATTTAATAGAACTTTCAAGAATTTATTAAATTCTTAATTCTTAATTAATTAACCATGTTAATTTAATAAAACCGGACAATATTTTTAATAAAGTGTTATTATACCATTTTTAGACGTATATTATTATTTTAGAAAAAATATAGAAGTTATTTAATACTAAAAATAATAATGAAAACCATAAACTTTTCCTAAAGTCTCGCCGATCGCGTACTGAAGGGAAGAACAAAAAATAGTCATTAAAATGTTTATGGTTTAAAGGAATTAGATTTCATCTTCATCTTTTCCAACTTTTTCGTTTTTTTCCGTTAAGATTTATTCTGATCCATTTAGACTGATAGCATTTTCTTTTATTAAAGGGTCAAAAGAGCCGATGAGAAAATAAATGTCGGAAAAGATTACTAATGGAAGTTGGTGTTTCCAATAATGCTGGAAACATTAATAAGCCAAGTAGAAACAATGAAAAAAAATGTAAAGTGTCATATCAAAATCATTAATTCTATTTAATTATTCTTGGATAGTTAAATATTGCATTATATCTGAGGGAATTAATTTTCAAGGCTTATGAAATCCTATCAAATAATTATAGTGTAGTATTCCTTGGGCGTAATGTTTAGATTAATTGGAATTCTGCAACGTTCCACTTTAAATTTAATATAAACATGACTTCATTGTCTTTTCAATTATTATATATTTAATCAACTTTACATCAAATTTAAAAGGTTGATTGCTGAAATATCCATCTTATAAATTTAAAGTTATATAAAGTTCATTTTAATGTGCTTAAATACAATTCTATGATTCTTCTTAATATATCGACATTTAAATTAAAATTTAAACTGACTCGAAAGAGTCATTGAGTTAATGAGTTTGAAAAATAGACAAATAAATGAATCAACAAGACAGTGACAATGATTAACAATATTTCATAGATGATTGATCTGATTATATATATTATATTCATAATTTAAATTACTGTACTGCTATTACATTCAAGCACTCCTAGAGGGCGAGAGGTGAACTGTTACAAGAAAGTTGTAAGAAATGTTTGTTTGTTGTTTTCAAATTATTAGGTTTTGGTTTATAATTATAACTTTGTAACGATCCTTTTAATTACTTGTAATAGTTCACGGTTATATTCATTAAGACTGTGGAAAAAGACTTCTATTCAATTCTATTGTTTAGGTAAGTAGAATAGTGTTTCTTTGATGTATTTTAATTAGTATTTCTGTTATAACTCAGTAACCTTTGATTCATAATAAACACTATTGTTTTAGCAATCGTCTGTCTACCTTCTTCAAATTTCATTTCATTATATATATATAACAAAATGAATTTAATAAAAGTGTTTTTTTTCAATTTGTTAACAAACATCATCATAATCATCGACTTCGAGGAACTACTGCTGCTAATAATGTAGTAAGGAAAATAAATAATTATACCCATAATACATAACAAAGGCCCATCTATGTTAAGTTCAAACCAACCAAAGAATAATTTACTATCAAACAAATAAAAATCAATATTTATTTGTTCGTACTTTTTGCTAAATGTTCAGGATTTACCCGGGAAGGTTATAGGCTATTCTGATTTTTTCGGTAAAAATAAAATTTATTAACAACATTAAGCACAGAAAGTATATATATTTTTTCATAGTTATTATATGCCAATCGCCTTTTATTTGTCTGAAGAATAAGAAAAAAATATTAATTATTCAATCAAATTATTTTTGATTCACTAAAAATTTTAAAAAATCAGTGTTAGGATTTCAACAAAGTAGGTAGAAAAAAATTGTTTAATGAAAAAGTATATCATATTCATTTATAGCGTCATCTGAAACCTTTGAATACCATTTTTGAAAAATAAAATAATTTATTTTTTATTTATTTATTTATCTAATGTAATTTACATCTGTACAAAACAATAAATACAATAAGTAAATATGTGGAATGTTTAATTTACACTTGAAAAACTTGGGAAGTATCTTGGTGGTACTTCAAGCATTGATATAAATTCAAAGGTCTCATTGCCATCTTCTTTTCAGACGCCTCGGAGGATTATCAGGGATTGTTAAGAATGAGAGATTAAGAACTAATGGGTTAGGATGGGTATGAAGTTTGGAATGAAAAGACGCATATCTGTTTTGGGCCAAATCTGGAACGAATGTTAAGGTCTTTGTGAGTTTATTTGTAACGTAATAAAGAGCATCAAGGATTTTACGTAGGATTTTGGATTGTAAGGATTGGATGCGGGAGGAATTTGTTAGTTTGACAGAGCTCCAGAGCTCAATTCCATATGTCCAAATTGGTCTCATTATCATAATGTATAATAATTTTTGTAATGAATGAGAAAAAAAAAATATAAATTTTTGACTTTGATTCACTTGGAGGATGTTTTTTTTTCTTCTAGTGATCATTGTTCATATAATCGTTCATAACTCCTCAATATATTATCTAATCTAACTTTACTACAAACTTATTACTACATAGTTTAGACTTAATGTCCATATAAAGGCGAAATATTAATTTAATTATTAAATAATTAGTTTAATTAATCCGGTTTGTGCCTCTTGGTACGCTTTATATAATCCTAAACCACTCTGATGTTCCGTGTAAATTGGTTGAGTCGTGTTGAAGTTATTTCAATATTTAAACCATATATATTTTTTTATATAATTATATTTACTGCTATTAAGTAAATGGGTATAATAAGCAATTGATTCAATCACTAATCCAATGTGTAAATAACTAAATAAATTAATTTAAATCAAATTTCCAGTTGTATTCAATTAAGCTATCTACATCTACACGAAGCATAGACGGGTCTGCTAGTACCTTATATACGATAAGCTAAGAATTTCATTGGCAGCGATTATTTAATTACTGAAAGATTACGTAAACAGAAGAACTTCCTTAAAAAAAATATCGTCAGGGACGACTTTCACAAATTATCAAAGAACAATAACGAAAGAGCTCGGCAAACACTGTGCAACGATAATGAAAGTGACAGTGCCTCGGGGTGACTGGGCGCGATTTGTCTAACGAGGATACGACACGTCCCGAGCTAGATTAGTGCCATTCTCCGACCTTATGAACAAAGCGGCTAATTTTGATACCTGAGTAGATATCTCCCGGGATAATAGATGCAGATTAAAATGAGCTAACAGATCTCATAAATGTAGATTATTATGTCATCAAACTTGACTTAGCTTCCTCTTCCACTCCTAACGATCCTCTGAAGCGCCTGAAAAGAAGATGGCCTCAAGACCTTCTAATGTAGAAATATTATCAGGGTGATACCAATGGGTAGTTTCTCTACATTAAACCATTATGATCTTATATCCAATTTACTACATGTATTTTTATATAAATACAGTTGTAAATGTCAATAAATAAATAAAATCTTCAAATTCAATATTGTCTGTCATACTGACATAAATTTATTATTACTCTATTATGTTATATAATTTAACTAATTTTTTATGAAGGAAGATCGCTCATTGACCGTGTCTAATAATAATAAAGAGAAGGTGGTCCAGGTGCAGTCACAAAACAAACTGAAATAGTGATTAAACTATTAATATTGAGCTAACGTTTCGTCCAACGTTGCAGGGCTTCATCAGGGCTAAAAAAAATACAAAAATTTAAATAATGTAAACATAAATGAACAAAGAAAATAAAAAATTAAAAAGATGTACAATAAACCGTAAAAATTAAATAAGAATACTAAAAGGTTTATTATTCTATTCGACAATTAATGAAAACGGAAGAAAATAAAGAAAAAAATGGTATTTTATATTTCTATTCTTATCTACATCTTTTTAATTTTTTATTTTTGCATCATTTAAATGTTTGTATCTTTTTTTAGTCCTTATGAAGACCTGCAACGCGGGTCGAAACGTTAGCTCAATAAAAATAGTTTAATCACTGTTTGAGTTTTCTTTGACCGCACCAAATGTATTAAAACTCAGTTAAAATGCATTAAACATACAAAATTCAAATCCAAGAATATTTACAGTTCAAATAGCTCTATTACTACTGTTGGGATAAACATCAAACATTTGTTTAAATTAATTCCAACGCTATCATCTGATTCAGTTAATATTAAATTAAAATATAATTAAAAAAATTATATAATTTTTCTAAACTATTTACATTTTCAGTATACAATTTAAAATACTACGACATAAATATCGACACATTCGTAACACTGTAACCGCCAGGCCGTGTGGGAGCTCGAGGTAGGCGTTGGCAGGTGGATGACTGCAACAATACAGTATTGTTCTTGTTTTTTTTTTATTTATTTCTTTTATTTTATTTACTCAGTGTCTGTAATGAAATTGACACTGACATATCACTCGTTTGAAATGTCATTAATATTCAAAGGCCAATTTATTGCTTAGCAAATCCTAAATCTGAGCCATTAGTCCAAGAGTTGAATAGGTCCGTACGTTTGGTTAAGCAAATGAATTCGTATCTTTCAATTTGATGATTAATGATGGCGGAAACAATATAAATTATTTTATTGGTAGGAGTAGCTAAGTGGGCAGTGGAGTTTTAGCATTGAAAAAATCATTCACTTTAGCGAAAATTAATGATCTTGTCCTGTTAATAAATGAAGCTTCAAATCGTAATTGAAACAGAAGGTAAATTAATGTTATTGTTGATATCGTTTTTGAGAAGGTAATAGGACTTTAAAACCCCTCTTGAAGTTTTGACTACACCAGTCGTCCAATTAACTTACCAAAATAGAGTATTTAAGCACAATATTCAATTCGTTTTAGTTTAAAACTTTCTCTTGTATAAGGAGGATAAATATGGATTTAAAATTTTGCGATTTCATTAAATAAAATGTCACTGATTTGGTGATTACTTCACCAAAACCAATTCTTAGTCTCCATATGATATTTATAGAAGTTTCTGTTGGTAGGTTCTTTGAATTTTTTATTAAATTAGAAATTTAAGATTTTCTTTTTAATTTAGTTATGTCTTAAGTATAGAATTTCACTCGAAAATAGATTTTTTTTTGGAATCAAAAATAGTAAAAATACTTAAGCTTTTTGAAGAACTATTTCTGCCCAATATTTGGGATTACACCTTAAAGCCTCTTAAAAATAGTAGATTATGGCCTTTTTAAAAATTTCTCACCGTTAATTTCCAAATAAAAAACTTTTAAAATAAGTAATGCACCTTCCAAAGCCTGGGTTTCTATGATGTGAGATCTGCAAGAGTAATCGATATGCCCTAAGGTTTCAGTAGAAAAAACCTTTTCTTAGTCAGCTATCTTATCTCTTTGCCTAATGGTAAAATAATAATAGAAAAAGAATGCTGATTTCGACTTCAATAAGTAATAAAAATATATCTGTTCTATGGAAAAGAAAAATTATCAATAAGATAACTAGGTCATCCAAAGAAATAATGACGTATTTGAATCATATTTACAAGATGGTGTACGGCAAGGGAATGAATAATACCATAAATTACTTTCTGTAATACGGCTTTTGAAGTACTAATTGTTATTAAAAGCAATAAAGATGGGGGAAAAACGTTTGACGGGAAATTCAAACTTTTACAAAGGAATGAGAGTTTCATTATAGGATTAGGATAAACAAATTCTAGGATAACAAGCTTATTGCATTGGAGTATTTTCTTTTCCTTACCTCAAAGGCTTGAAAAGCGGTACAAATATCTAGAAAAATCTAGCTTAGGCGCGTAATTACATTTACATAGGATGTTCAAAGTAAAAAATGTCAATCTGGCATTGGCCAAAAGAAATGGGAGTAGAGTGGCTCATAATAAATTAAAGTGATGATTTAAAGATTAAAAAAAAATATTAAGTACAAACTAATGACATACTTTTTAAATATA
>NW_027111898.1:708666-715665 GCF_000696795.3 Halyomorpha halys
TAGAATGAACAATAAAAATTTCAGCTTTATTGTTGTTTTTGAGATAGTGTTCAATATTTTTTAAGTGTTCGGTATCTGTTATTTTATATATTAAAATAAATGATCTGTTAAAAAGCCACACAAGGGACCTTGTATACAAAATTACCACTAACAGAAGAATCACCCATTAATACTTAATACCGGATAGTACTATTAATTAATTTTCTAATTACTTTAATTTTAGAGTTATATTCTGGGGAGTAAAAACGAAAATTATCACAAAAAGATATGAAAAATGAGTGAAAAAGCAATTATTTGTTAAAATGATTACACTCTCGATATTTAAAAGATTATATAGACTATCATAAATATATTATTTGTGATGCACAAGGATTTCTACCAGCAAACCGGACCCTCCCCGTTCTACATAAAACTGAAGCATAACTAACGCCTGGGCCTCTCCACACACAGTGGTCGTACGCTAATCAACCATAAAATACCTTGGGGTAAAACAAGGATTTATAACTTGTATTTCTTCTGGTTTCTATTGTACTTGTAACTATTTTCAACAGGAGGGTACGAAAAAAAAATGCACATGGATGTAAAGGCGAATAAGTTACGAGAGCATAATGGCATAGCCATCGCAATTCGTCCAAGGCGAGATGGAAGCATTCATTAGGCCATAGCATTTTCAAAATGGAAGCTGGATACCCGCCAATTTACGCCCCAAAATAACGCGCGCGCATCAAGCCGATTACGTGGGGAATGAACTACAATTACCTTTGAAATATTGGAACGTGTGTAGATAAGAAGGCTGGCCTTGAGGGTTGAGTATTGGACCACCCAAAGAGGTTGTGCAACACGGAAGTCATCCATAGTAGTCCATATCCATCTCATATGATTTATTCTTTGGCATGAAGACAGGAAGATGGATTAGGAACAGAGAGAAGATTTGGCGGTTTAAGACAACCGACAGAATTTTGAACCTTTCTCGTTAATGAAGCGCATAAAATTAGTCTTTCAATTCCTTTTTTTCCCCATAATTTTTTCTAGGTACATAATTAAGATTATATTTTATTTAAAGCTATTAAACCCGGATTCTACAACTTTTTTCAACATTTATAGGGGAGCAAAATAGCTCAGTGGTAAGGCACTGTGCTAGTAACTCCAAGGACCCGGGTTCGAATCCGGCTGTGACAAATAATTATTTATTTTGCTTCTGCAAAATAAATAATTAATTCAACACTATGGGTTTTAGAGCCCTCCGTAGTCAAACCAGCCTCATAAAGTGGGTACCCTTAATCAGGAAAAAAATAATTACTAGAGATACATGCATTCATTCATATCACACATTGTGTCATTTGATGGTAGTTCTGTTTATATATAATTAATCTCGTACAGATAAATTCTATACCATATTTATTCATTGATTCAGTTTTTTTTTAATTTGTACCCAGTAAATAATTCTGCAGTGAATTTCGGAATATAATTAGTATTGATAAATAGCTAAATGTTAAAAATGGTATCAAAATTTAATTTTAATATACAATCTTAAATCATGAAGTACTTAATCAACGAAGTTAGTATGTTTCTAGTATAGCAATAAAGTAAATTACAATTCTATGAAGTAAAGTAATATCTTACCGATAAAGGAAGATAAACCATTCCACCTTAAGGAGAACACTTACCTGTAATATTAAAAAAAAAATTATATAAATTTGTAACAGAATATATCAAAATCAATAAAAATTTAATATAATTTACAGTCAATTGAAAAATGTATATGTTTAACAGGCAAAAGTAATTGTCCTTAAATATTTGACAAAAACAGCGATAATTTAATTAATAAATTCATAAATAGATGTTCTCAAATAAAACAAAGTATTTAAATTTAGTTATTAACTAGAAGACAAAGAAAAATGTCTTAATAAAACTTCCCAGAAGAATTTTAAAAAAATGTTATCACTTTTGTGACACTAATTTTTTTTTTGACATACTGGAAGATATTGATTGACCGTGTGTAAAGATGAAAGGAATATGGTCCGGGTGCGGTAAAAAAACAAACTCAAATAGTAGAATTCGAATTCTACTATTTGAGTTTTTTTTTTACCGCACCCGGACCATATTCCTTTCATAATTTTTTTTTTTATATCTAATTAATTTGTATGCTTAGGTTAATTAATATAAACCAATATGTATATTATTGATGATATGCATAATAATAAAATAATATAACATGATTAAAATAATTTTGTTATTCGTATTGTTTTATCAGCAATAATACATCAATATTTTTTAAAAAATATTAATTATATTTATATTTGATATTCTTTAGTAATAAATAAGATAATACGTACACAACATGTACTATTACTAAAAAAAAAAGTTGAGTGACCTTGGATTCGAACCGGGGACCACACAGACGACACCGGTACGATGGCTTTGGTTTCTATATTAGTTAAGATAATATATATTTCTATTACTATTTATAAAAAAATTATTTGACAATGATGATGACAGACTTTACGCGGACAAAAAAATGTGGAACGCTTCACGATTTTGCGTGTCATCCTTGCGCAGGGGCCATGCTAATCTTCTCTGTATCGTTCCAATTTTAGTATATGTACCGCCGAAGCGAGTACATACGGTACTGAAATTTTTAGCTTCATATAGTAACTTCATACTGTATGGACTAAATCTTATGGCTAAAACTGATAAGAAATTAGTTAAAATTGTAATGGATACAATGTTTTTTTTTTGGGATACAACAAATCATAAATGAACAAAAACTGTATCCGTTGCAATTTTTAGCTAGAGTTTGATCTTTGGCCTAATCAGGTTAAATTTACTAACTCACATCTTATTTCATTACATCTTCTCTAATCATGGCCTTTTAAATAATCAATTGAGCTGAAGTAAATCATTAAATAATAAGCAGGGTTGAAAATAAACTATTTTTTATTTTTTCTTAATAACTTAATACCATTTGCATACTAATATTTTAATATTTAACTATATATACATCCAATTTACTAATTTATAACCATTTACAAACCAAAAATGTTAATAGATTAAGCTAAATTTACTAGTAATTATTCTTATTCTTCTTCACCTCACTCATTATCTTAGTTGAAATATTTTTTATTTTTATATATTTCAAACTGAATATAAGTCCGATTTTTTAAATCATTATTTTTTTTTCCTCTTTCATTAGTGCTGTTTTAAGAAAAAATATTTGCCTAAAAATGTTTTTATAATTGAAAATCTATTTTTATTTCAAGTGATTACCAATATTTTAATGTCAGTTTTTTAATTATATATTACCTTTGAAATATTACTTTCTTTCCTTATACCCACCTATATATCCCAATTTTATTGCATTGAGCCCTGAATAATTAGAACTTTGTGGATTTGCTTTATTCTATTTCTCAATTTTGTGTATTGATTTTAATTAATTGCCTTACTAATTACTACTGTTTCAAAAATCAGTTTTATTTAGTATGTCCAATTACAATGAGTAAAAAAGCAAAACAGACAAAAAAGGGATAAATTCCTGAAAAGAAAAACAATTGAGTATTAACTAATCTAATAAAGGGTAATGAGCTGATACATATAATATATATTATTGAATAAATCTGTTAATTAACTAAGGAGACATAATAACTTAATAATAAAGTAATTACAAGTGCTAAAATTGATAGCAATCAAGGTTAAAAATTAACTAACAGAAATATGTTGAGGAAATTAAAAAAATGATAGGTTATAAATAGTAAGCTTAACAAATAAATTAGTAATACAAGGTACATTATATTTATATGTATCTATGTACCTTTCGTGTACTATTTATCAAATATTTTTATATAAATTTCCACAAAATATTTCTATTAATTGATTCTAAATTGATATTACTTTCAATACTTTTCAATCAATATTACAATAATTACTACTGCCTCAATATTATTAATTTACCGCTCATTATTAATTACTGTGTCAGTTATTATATTTCCTTAGTCAATAATAGATTTATATGTATGTACCAGTAACTTAGTACTTTATTATGTTTGTCAATACTTTTTATTTTTATATTTAACTTTATCCTCCTTATTATTTTTGAAGGTTTTCGTACAGTTTGTATACTCACTCCCACCTTTACGTCAGTTTAATTTAATATCACTCTGTTACCCTTTCATTGACTTTATTTCCTTTGTATCTTTTAATCTTAAAAGATAAAGACCTACAGCGTGGGTCGAACCGTTGGTAATCAATAAATATTTAAAAAATAATTTTTTATAACTATTACATAAAAAATATATCTGGGTTCACGTATCACATTATGTATCATGTTAAATATTATGGTTTATTTTAAACAATAAAGGGTTTTTATTTTTGATTCTTTAATTTTTTTATTTTTTTTATTTTATTTATTTGTTGATATTTACAACTGTATAAAAAAATACAACCAGTAAATTTGATCATAATGACATATGATATGATACAGGATGTAGAGAAACTACCCAGTAGTAGAACTCTAAAACAGTTTACAATATAAGGTCACGAGGCCATCTTCTTTTCAGGCGCCTTGGAGGATTGCCAGGAATGGAAGAGGAAGCAAGGTTAGACACGAGTGGGTTTGGGTGGTTAGGGAGTTTATTATGGAAGGAATAATATCGGGTTCGGGCTAGATCGGTTACATAAGGAACATTTAGGTCTTTATGAATGAGTTTATTTGTGACGTAATAAGGAGCATCAACGATTTTACGTAGGATTTTGGATTGTAACGATTGGATGCGGGAAGAATTTGATGGTTTGGTGGAGCCCCAGAGCTCAATTCCATATGTCCAAATTGGTCTGATTATTGTAGTGTATACTAATTTTTTGTAATGAATGGGAAGTTTAGAGCGTTTGTCAAGTAAGTGTTGTAGCAATCGGAATCTACGAGCAGTTTCTTGTCGTTTCAGTCTTGTGTGTGGATTCCAAGATTCTTTAATTAAATTTAATATTTAATAATTATATATTATTAACTAGACATTAATATTATTTAATGAAATAAATACAGTTTTATTTTTATGATTTATTTTTAATAGCACATTAATTTTAGTAAATATGGTTTATTTGATTTAATAAAGGGTTTTTATTTTTGATTCTTGTACCTAATTAATTATACATGATTAATTAGATAATAATTTTGTCTAGTAAATTTAATTGTTTTAAATAAAATGACGTAACATACGCGTTTCTAGATATCATACTTAAAAATCATTATTTTTTATTACTGTTCAAAAAAAAATGGGATTGACTTCATACGGGCCTTATGAATAAAATGTCTCGAAAGGGAATCATAAAACTTACTTCCTTTATTGAGTAATAAAAGTTACTATACCCAGTAACGCCTTCACATCTTCATAGCAAATCAAATCCGTTCAGAATAAAATATTATTTCACCTCTAGATATGATAATCCTATTTCTAAATGTACTTTATGGTATCTATAAAAAAAGACGGGAAATATTTAAGATCCGCTCCAATTTAAAATTACCCTCATCATATGCGGAAAATATGAAGCTGTTCCGCATGTGGGTAGCGGGGTGTAAATACAATAATAAAATAAAACATACAATTTATTCGTACTATGACTGCAAAGCCACTTTATATTATATGGAGGACTCCTCCGTTGCAGAAAATAAATTACGAATGTTATTCTCGCCGGTAAAATTACACAAATTATAATCTAATTAATTCACGTCTGTGGTTATTTTTGTATTGCCTTATGAATATCATTATTACTTAAGGAAACACATTTTATAAGCACCACATTGGACTGAATTAGTATGAGGAGGAATATTATAGATTATATCTTAGAATGTGCCTATTGGTTGTAATATGAAAATAAGAAAGAGAAAAGACCAAAAAATAAAATGCATATATAACAATTTAGAAAGTAAATATATGTACAAAATTTATGTACACAATTATTTCAAATTAAAGTAATGAAAAAAGTGAAGAAGAAAACGTTTATGTAAGTAATTAAATATGTTTTTACTTATTAATACAATAATAATAATGATAATGAGTAAAGAAATATTAAAATTAGCAAAGAGGTAAGAATAAAAAATAAAGAATGTGCCTATTGGTTGTTTCTTCGGTCATGTCCTAAACATATATCTTCTAAATGAAATATTCATGGAAACTCCCAAAAAATGTCTACCGCATTACAAAAAAAAAATGTTATCAGATGTCCCAACCACGAAGTTGAAAATTGCAAAACAACAGCGATGAGGAAACCCGAATCCAAAGCTACAACAAAGGCTATGCAAATCGACCCTTATTTAAATAATAATGTAAGGATGGACTAGACAAGAGAACACAGCCTACATGCTGACCTTTCCACATTCCTCGACGGGCCGATCCCAAAGAGATTGCTGGCGGTTCCACAAGTAGTCTATTGTCCGGGTCAAGGGTTGTCCATTCTTTCACTTTTTCCGTGAACAAGGAACGCCGCTCAGTCGGAAGGGCTGGCTCGTGTCCCGTCGTAAAACTCAATTAGCGTAAAGGTGTAGTCTCGTCCCTAATGGGCTAGGAGAGTTTTACTGTAGAGGAAATTCCACAGCTCAAGGATGAGGCGACAGTAGAAACCATTCTCTGTGCACGATTAACAGCATCAGTGACCTTGATGTTCTTCCCATCTTTGAAAGTAGAACAGGAGAACACCGGAGAACTGTGCTCATCCTGCTATGATAATAGAAGTCAAGATAAGATTTTGCTGGAAAATAGTAACTCCCATTTTTTAAATTTGAGGGAAACAGTAAGAAAAAGTCTGATAATAAAAAATTCTAAGTTATGTGAATTCCTTTTTTAGTTTTTATTATTTTTATCTTATTTTACATTTATTTATATATTTTATTTCATTCTTTGAATACTGATGTTGTCATTTTAATTATCTTTTTTGTATAGATAGTAGGAGTGAATATTTTGATTGTTAAAACTTATTGTCCTTAATTGCGTCTGATTATATTACTGTTAT
>NW_027111898.1:716358-740744 GCF_000696795.3 Halyomorpha halys
TAGGAGTGAATATTTTGAACTTTAATACTTATTTTCCTTAATTGCGTCTGATTATATAATTGTTATTAATCAATAAAACAGTATATTAAGATATGCGATTTACCTTGTTTTTAATCGAAAGTATAAATTCCACAACATGTAATATAAGCGTATGTATGAAATAATAACTGTAATATATAACAGGTAGTTCAAACTCTTGGGTAACATGAGAAATTGTGATTGAAGACAAAAGAATTACTATTTTCCCGAAAATAGTACACGTAACCCTCAAGTCTCCAAGAAATTAGAGTGTTCCTTTATAGAACAATGAATAGTAACATAAATAAATTATTGAGAAAAAGAACAAATGAATTACCGTTTTCACCTTAAAAAAAAAAAAAAAGCCAAAGTAATTAGAAATTCATTTTTATTAGGAGGTTTATGTTATTTATAAGTTTGACTACTTCACCTATATTTATTTATTGCTAGTTAGGGATGAATATATGTTGTAAATATTGATTTCTAGTCTTTTTGTAAGATAAATAAATATATATAATTGTTAAATGAATGTGTTGAAATTATAAATAGAAACTGAAAAGAAAAATAAATTCAATCAAACCAGTTTTAGTAAGTGAACTAATAAAAACAAAAAATTCAAATTTTAACAACCGTTTTTGTTTTAATACGTGATCTATATTCTAATCTTCCAGGATATTCGGATCTTGAAACATTCAGCAGATTATAGCTAAAACGCTTTTGAAATCTTGGTCAATTTCTTGATTGGATTGTAAAAAAAAAAACTTCCGGGAGCATAAACAAATCCAGCTCTTTCATGGTATAAAAAAAGTTTTCATATATATACCCAAATCCAAATAAAAAAATACATATTTCCCATTATCTTTCAAAATATTGTGGTTGTTGGGTGACGAACCAAGTTTTTATGTGTTAATAATTATGGATTATTATGTAGTCGCTCCAGTTCAGAATTAATGTAAAGTTTATAAAATTAGGATATGATTTAGTTATTCTAAAACAAAGTATGAATCTAAAATATCAAAAAATAACCTACTCCTTATCATCCAATGAAAAAAAAAACCTCTTTTTTTTCTGTTTATTTTTATATAACAGGAATTAGATAAATTTTGGGGTAGCTAGATTCTATAGAAAAGGTGGTATAATTGTTTAATTGTGGTAAGATCACTTTTAAAGGATATAAATTAAAATAATTAGTGAAAACAACGAAACCATTTTAAAACTAAGCCGTGAATTTACCATATCCTTTAATTTTAACGGGTATCCTTGGATGTCTATTAACATTAACATAATTTTTATATGTAAAAACATCGATGCTACCTGCTAGATAATGCTTCAACCATCAATTCTTAGTCATATGTACATTTTTAAAGATATTTAGGAGTTTCCAGTATTCAACAGAAGCTAGGTATCAGCCATGCTAAAATCCGTACTCGAAAACCTGACACCAAACCTAACCTGATTCATATAAATACATGTTATATCGTATTAATACCATTGACGGCGTTGTAAATTAAATTTCAATTAATTTATTTCTTTTGTTTAAACAACAAAAATAATTTAGCATAGCAATACATATTGTATGAGAAAAATTCTCACACATTATTGTTCCTAACAATCACTTATATTTGCTAAGTCCAATTGTTCTTTTTCCAATTGAATCGAGGATGAATGTTTAGCCTAACTATAAATCAGTGATAAAACCTAATCGTGAACTATAAAAAAAAAATGTTACTTTGAAATAAATAAATAGTCATATCATGACTATCCTCCCATACTATAATAGATAAAAATGAGGATAATATGGCTTGGGTGAGTGAAGAACACAAATAGATAAAAACTTGTTTATTAGTGTCGACGTTTCGCCCAGAATTTGGAGCCTTCATCAGGTTAAGAAAACAAGATAATAACCATAATGAATAAAATAAATTACAGAATAAGAAAATTACTAACAATATAGACACATGAATAGTGTAGACAGAAAATGTATAGTCCAGGTATAATAAGAAGATAAAGCTAAATGAGAAAAGTAATATGAAAATGAAGAAAGAGGAAAGAAGAAAAAATAAAATACATATATAACAATTTAGTAAATAAAGATATGCTCAAAATTTAAATTATTTAAAATTAATGTAATGAAAAAAGTAGGAAAGAAAACGTTTATGTAAGTAATTAAATATATTTTTACTTATTAATACAATAATAATAATATTAATGAGTAAAATGATATTAAAATTAGGAAAGAGGAAAGAACAAAAAATAAATACGTATAAAAATCTACTAAGCAAATATATGTACAAAATGAAAATTATTTAAAATTAAAGTTATGAAAAAAAGTGGAAAAGAAAACGTTTATGTAAGTAGTTAAATATGTAACTAAACTAAATATGTTTTTACTTATTAATACAATAACGATAATGATGTGTACAGTAAATATTAAGAAAGATGAAAGGAAAAAAAAAAATATATATATACATACATAACAATTTAGTAAGGAAAGATATGTACAAAATGAAAATTATTTCAAATTAAAGTAATGAAAAAGTAGGAAAGAAAACGTTTATGTAAGTAATTAAATTTGTAACTAAATTAAATATGTTTTACTTACTTCAGTTCTTCACTGACCAATCAATCGTCTCCTTATTTATATATATCTAATTATTGAATTTTAATCCATCATGATAATATCATAACTTTGCTTTATAATAATATAATATAATAATAATCACAGCATCTTTATTTCCCAGGCTTTAATACTTTTTTTTTAAGTCAAAGAAATCGCTTTTTAATCATAAAAATCAAAAGCATCACTTTTTTAAAACTATATGCATAAACAAACAATAAAGGTTATATTGTACATAACCACGAACTTTCAGTGTGTCTATTAGGTACCCAATGATGGTGAGGGTACCGGAAATGTTACTGCGCCACAAATGGCTTAAATAACCATAATTCCGGCATCATTAAGTCAGATTTATGTAACCTTGAACTTGGCCAGAGGCAGAACATCTCAAATCAACAGTATAAAAAGACTCCCCGAATAGAGATAGCTAACCTATCTATACTTCTAGAGAGTGTGGCTGTTTTGAAAACTATACTTAGCCAAGGACTACATATAAGAGATAGGGAAGACGACACAGAGGGAGCACGACCTAACCCTAATACCAGCATCTAATGGGTCAACAACAAAACAATAACCTCTCTATCTCAGGGACTCCATTTCTCAGCTTCGTTGTCCCATGAGTACGCTCCTTACTATCGAGCTGTCATACTGCTACAGGAAAAACCAATTACTGTCACTAAGTCCTTTATAACGCTCCTTATTTTATACCACTTATATGGCATGAATAAATAATATATGGGAGAAAAAGTATAAGGAAGATAACTTGTCTTTCGTGTAGTCAAACAGATCCATTAATAAAATACAAGAATAATGATCCTTACGGGAGTAAAAATGGGACTTAAAGAGGATATAACATGAGTAAAAGGGCTACCTTGTGGTACACCTATCTAGACGAAAAAAAAAATTACCATCTCACCTTTTTACTTTTAAGATTCTTAAAAATTTATCGTCTTTAGAAAAATATCTAAAACAAATATTATGGAATACATTGGTCAGCCATATATTGCTGCGCTTTCTTTTAATAGTGGCATATTTGATAAACAAAAATTTTTATTTGTTTTGTTTGTGTCGTGTTTCATATATTGTACTGTAGATTGTAGTTTTTTTTTTTTTTTTTTTATAACTATACTAGCTTTGGGACAGTCTGAAGCAGGATCGCAGTAGATAAGGTAACTTCAGTCACTATCTTTAAAATACGTTCAATTCACGATTTTGTAATTGATAAATTACGATAAAACCATTAATAAATACGGTAAAATGAAATTATTTTACAACGCAAAATAGCCATTTGAAACAACCTTCGGATCAGACTCACACTGTTCAAGGCTGTGTGAACATAAGTTCATGCCAGCTGTGAGAAGAACAATGCTTCTTCGTTTCAGAGGAGAAGAATTAAAATTATATCATTACCTTCAATGGCTAAAGAAAAACGTACACTGAATTTTTTTACTACATAAATATACTTAGTGGGAGCGGGTGGCTCAGTGGTAAGACATTGTGCTACTAATTCCAGGGACCCGGCTGTGACAGATAATTATTTTCCGGTTCACTGTAGGCGTGAGTCAGCTCTGTGGGTTCGGAAGCCCTCCGGAGTCCACCCAGCGTCGTGAAGTAAAATTCTGGCTCTTGATCGAGACCACTCAATTTACACATTTTAAAAACCCTTAAATCTAAAAAAGATACTTTTAAAAGAAGCCATGTCCAAATGCTCTTCGATAAAGCATTGATGTTATGTTCTAGGTAGAGTAAAAAATTTAAGTGAACATTTTTCGCGAGGCTAATACATAATCTTGTGAAATTATTATCGATTCTATGAACAAAATTTGAATAAAAATCAATAATAATTAATTTATGTAAAATATTGAAATAATATTAATATTGTTTCAACACAACATAAACAAAACAATTATCAATATGCAGTTTTAAAGGTTTCTGGTTTTTTAACTTCATTAAAAACGTATGTTGTTTGAAAATTACAGAAAGATTAAACAACTAAAAACAAACGTTTGCAAGTCTGTAGTTTCTATTTCTTTTAATTTATTTATTTTAACTACAATAATGTATATCCATATTGGATTCTTAAAATCTTCAGTATCAATTTTGAGATTTTTTTTTTCGATACTGGTTGTTGTGTAGAGATACACAATAAATATTTTTTCTTAATTCTCTATTTATATAATAAACATGTATAGAAAGATTTCAATGAAGGCTTGATATTTTCAATTTATAATCATTATTTTTTATATTTTAAATTAGTAGAATTTTCAACAAATATTTCCAGGAATACGTTCCAGTATGTTTAAAATAGATACTAATTTTAAGAGTGGAGTAGAGATGAATATGGCCAATAGAATAGGTTGAAATGTCAAAGAAATGTGATACAACGTGGTTCTCTAAAATTTTTTCCATAGTCCTTTTGATTGATATTTAATAATAAAAGATAAATCTCACAAAAAAACAATGAAATTATTTATAATAAATTTTGTTTATTTTAGAAAACAAAGGTATTTTTCTACTAAATAATTATGGATTTTACTTTCTTGACTTTAATTTAATGAATTTAATTGGGTTACAGAATTTCACAATATTCTAAAGACAATGAGGTGTAGAAAGCTTGTCACATGAATGTATGATTAACATATGGCTGACTACCATACACCTCGATATGCATTTTTCCAAAAATTATCTACTTTAAGAATTTAGACGCGAAAAAGGTAAAATAGTTAATATAATTTTAGTTTTGTTTATGTAGGTGTACTACAAGGTAGCAGTTCTACCCATATTATATCCTCTACAAAAATCGTACCTATGACCTAAATAATTTTTTTTTTTTGCAGTTGTGCAGACGACCTTTCTGTAATGATTGAGAACTGATTCACTGCTGGTTTTTAAGTAGAAAAATCGTATTTTCATATGTCATAACTGTTTAGAAGAGATGTCATAGAAAGAGACTTCAATCGTTTAAAAAGAAAAATTAAAACTAGCAGTTCATAGCTTAAATTAATAGTTAAGAAAGTATCTAAGTATGTTAAAACGAGCACTTAATAAGTTAAATGTTTTATACGACGCTCTATTTTAATTAATCTTCTTAAGCGGATACCCACTATCTGTTCCCAATACCTCAAGAATTTTAAATATCTCAAACAGTGGCGCCTATTTATTATTTGCTGCCGGTAGACTCCATTCGCCAAATTATTTCAGACAAAGATCCCGGAAATTGGAAACTCTACCCAGGACGTCTGGAGATAAATCCTAAACTAGGCGGCACACCCTCTCCAGCGTGCAGCATCAACAGCTTTATCTCATCAATTTGACAGCACTTCCCAGGCCCTGCCCACTTAAACGACCGTTACTTCCTCTTATCAATACGCTTCTAATCGAAGACATTACTAGAGACGTCTGCGTGTGCCAAAAGAATTCGCTGGCCTTCAAAGGTCATTGGTAAGAGAAGGAAGGAGGAGAAAGTGAACGAACTCCCCTCGTTGGAAGACCAGGGACTGATGAGAATATAACAAGAGGTTGCATCCGTAGGTCCTCGAGAATAAACAATGGCTCACTAACAACAGCGATTAGAGGTTTTTACCCCAACCTAGGTCACTGTCGGGGTGGGAGGGGAGCACAAAGAGCATGGTGATGGCCACATGAAGAAAGAACTCAAAGCGCAAGCGCCGAAGAAAAAGTGAGGTGTGAATCAACGAGGATACACGAGGCGGGAAATTCTTTTTCAGTAGAAAATTGCCTAGCTATAGAAAACTTCCCTACCAGTACCAATTTTCCATTGAAATTTTGCTGTAATGCATCGTTTATAAAGGATATCGGGAGCAGGTGCCATTAAGTTCAAAAAATTGAAAAAAAATCCGTCTTCTTTTAAATAAAAAGAAAATTATTATGAACCAATTTCATTTATTACCTGCATGCAAATAACTGCTTTTTTAATAAAGATAATTTCATTTTGACCTACTTAAGTGATCACTTTAAGAACGATAAACAAAAACTCGATAGTTTGGACCCCTAAAATGAATGAATTGTAACAATAAATCTTAATAAATTGGAACATCTCCAACCCTTAAATATCTCAAATACTACTAAACTATTAAACAGGCAACGTTTCCAATCAATAAAACATATGATGAAGTTCCTCAGAGTAATGCTTGATCTTTATTTTGTTCGTATTTTTAGACTATTGATGTGAGATGTTCTACTTCTGGTCTGCATTTACATGATCTTACGTTTTCCATAAATGCCTAATTTGACAGAATTGATTGGTTATTTATTGGTACTTAAGAAACCTGAAACCTTGTTGTGTTAGTATAAAATTAAATGATATATTAGTAATGATAAAACTAAAAAATAAATCATTTTTTCAATTACTATTTTAGAACAACGAAGCCTGTCCGAAAAAATTAATAAATAACAATTAATAAGTAGTTTCAACTATTTAATATAAGCAACGCTTCGACTAAAATTGGGAGTCTTCATCAATGCTATAATTAGAAGATACTGAGAAGATCAAATTAATATACGAGTCTATAAAACTGACATGTACTTATATATACTTACTATTTACCTTACTTATTATTTATATTACACTAGCCCCATTGTATGTATAATTTTCTTTTAACTCTGATGATGATCTGCAATATGAATTGAAACGTTGACTATTAATTCGTTAATTTAAATAGTTTCTACTCAATTTTTCAAAGGTCTTTCTTGAACCATCTCCTTCTGATGTTCAGATGGTCTACCATCTATAAATTATAAAATTAAATAATAGTACAACTGGAGAATCAAAATAAATCCAAACAAATTCCACCAGATCACCTTTACTTTCCATCATAAACCTCTACTCTCCTACCCAACTATATCTTTTATTAATATTCCACTAAATTCACAGATTCCCTAATTAAGACTCTATCTCGACAAGAGACTTTCTTGAAATTACAACACTAGACTGAAACGACAAGAAACTGCTCGTAGGCTCCAAACACTTAAACACCTAGTTGACAAACGCTCTTAAGTTCCTATTAACTACAAAATACTCTAATACACTACGATAATCAGACCTATTTGGATTTAGATATGGATTTGAGCTTTGGGGTTCCACCAAACCTTCAAATTCCTACCGTATCAAATCCTTGATGCTCCTTATTACGTCACTAATAAACTCATCCATAAAGACCTAAACATCCCATTCGTAGTAGATTTGGGCCGAAACAGATATACCTCCTTTCATTCAATAATCCTTGTCTATCTAAACGCATTAGTTCTTAATTTATCATCCCCAACAATCCCCGATAATCCTCCATGGCGTCAGAAAAGAATATGGCCACGAGATCTTCTAATTCAAAGCAATGATTGAAGTACATTGGTTGATATTTCCAAGATTATCATGTGTTCTGAAGCATTTATCAGATTTATTTATTGTATTTTTTTATATACAGGTGTAAATTTCAATAAATAAAAAAAAAAATAATAGTTTTATGACTAAATAATTCAGTTTAATTACGGTGCTCATGATTGAGAAAGGATGTCTCCCATAAGATGTGCCATTACCACCAGTTGCTGTGAAGGATGTTCCATCAGCGTCATCGCACTGCTTGTACGTCCATCAAGACCTTGGCAGATAAAGGCTATAAGGGGAGACATCCGATGTATTATTCAGCAGTAAGACGGGGCTCCTTTTGTTTATTTATCGAGGAAAATCCTAGAGCCATTGGAAGGAACACGGGTACTGCCATTCCGTCCATTCCTTATGTTAACGGCTCTGTTATTGGCGACAGCTTGTCCGTCAAATTTGAATACTAAGCCGTTTGTTAAGAATAATTACACAGTTGTGAGCGCTCATTTGAGCCGATAAAACAAAAATAAAGGACTCTGAAACTGGAAACTGTGATTTATACTTTGAGTTCCTTCTACGCCGTGAACCTACGATATTAACTTGGCCTAATATAGTAGTGGTTCCCAAACTGGATGCCGCAAGCGAATGCTACTTTCTCAAAATATTACAAAAAAAAAAAAAAAGAAACGAAATTAAAACTCTATTTAGTGCCGCGTATTTTTTTGTTTTGTTTTTTAGCCCAACAAGGGTTCTGCTGTTACATAAGAATAGAACCCCTGTCTAAGACATGATGTGAACCAGCGACCAGCATGGAATCATACAAAACTAGAAGATCAAGAAATTCGTTTACATTTGCTCCACCACTCAATCAGGGTCGTCTTTAATCAGTGCATATATGTATATAAAAATATATTTTAAGATATGGGGGCTCTCTGTTTTAGACAATTTATTTTCTTTAAAAAAAACTATGTGTAATAAAGAGAAATAAACAACGTAGTAGTTAAAATCATAATTTTATGTATGTGATATGTTATTTATTTATCACCCTAATATGGCAGATAGACATGTATGTGCCCAGCGAAGGGTAGAGGGGGCAGTAGCGTCCTAAAAGTAAAAATATACTTAAATTAAAATTTATTTTTCTTTCAAATAATTGTAATAACACATAAAGCACTGCTATAATTATATATAATGTTTTAAAAATTTTAGTTTCATTTGCCCATTCTTAGCTGAAATGTCACAACCTGAACGACCATGGTTTGACCCTCCCCCCATAGTTTTAATAATGGATCAAAATACACCGTTTTGGGCGAGTACTTGTTTCTATGAGTAAAAATAAATAAAATAAAGGAGTAAATAAAAACAATAAATAATAAAAAAAAAGTAAATAAATAAAAATTAAATAGTAAATTTAAAAAAACAAGCAGAACATAATTTTTTAATAAGTAGGACACTTTTCAAAATAAATGTTAGAGTGGGATTTTTATTTTTATATAACAGTACAAACTAAAAAATATCATGATCATCAGTACCAGGGAAATTTACTATATAAATTTATAAATTAAAAACAATTAGTATCTAATAAAAAAAATAATGAAAAATAAATAAGTAATCAGAATGGTTATCACAAGAGGGTTCCTATGGATGGCGTAGTGATTACTAAACATTACATTTTGAACTAGCCATTTATTTTGAAAAATCATTAATATGATTTAAATCAGGCATATTTGAGCAGATATAGTTGTTACATTTTCTTTCTGAAGTAACCTTAAGATCGGTATGGATTCATTGAATAAGCATATTACCTATGTAATATTTTTTAATACATAATAACCTCAAAAAATAAAACTGTAAATAATTAATGCAAGAAGTAAATTTAACACCTCTTTTTTTCACGCGTTTTTTATTTTAAATCATGAGCCAAGATCTTAGATCTTTTACGAAATCTAGATTCTTCAGCCCCTGATGGAAGACCTACAATTTACTATTTCAATTAGCACTGAAATTAGTTGAATAGATTTTACATCACATCCGATTATATAACAAAGAATAGCACTAAGTCGTCTACCATGATGTAAATGCTCACGGTACACCTCTTAGGGGACAAAAAAGTGGGACACCCCTCCCGGGTTATATAAAATAGTAAAACATTTTACAAAATATATCTCAGAGATGGTTTTGTAATATAATAACAAAAACAAAACATCATGGTCATCAGTGAAATTTACTATATAAAGTTATAAGTTAAAAACTTCATCTAATAATGATAATTAAAAATAATCTAATAAAGAAGTATAAAAAATAATTAGAATAGTGCAGAAATTAAAAAATAAATAATGAATAAAACAATAAGAATGCGAATAACAAATATTTTAGTAATAGTAATTGATTCTCGATAGATCGATTTACAAGAAGAGGATAACCTGTCAGATGGTTAAAAGAAGATACACGATAATAAGAAGACGATATATAATAATAATAAGTTCAAAATATATACATTTCAAAGGTGACATTTATTTAGTAAAAACATGACTGCATTAGAATATTTAGTAAATGTAATATTGGCAATATAGATTAATAAACCAACAAAAGATTAAAAAATACATACATTTTGTCTTTCAATTAAGTTTTGTAATTTATGTTTCATCAAGAAATTTCAAAAAAACAAAATATGTATGTAAAAATTGTGACGCCATACAGGAAAGAGTACAATTTTTTCCTCCCAAACTAATCACCATAAAAATAAATAAAATATAGATGTTTTAAATGTATCTATTAGTAACAATTTGTATGTAACTGCGATAAATTATTGTTCATTAGTTAGGGTGAATTAATCATGATACATCTTGTGAGAAATCGATGATTGTAGATGGAACAAGAAATTAATTATTCAACTTTTTTAAGTCTAAGGTAATCGATTTCAAATAGTTTGATATAAGTATATGCTATTTGTTATAGTTTTTTTTTTTTTTTTTTTTAATTTATGATCAATTCCAGCCCACTTTCTTAGTTGATTCCCAAATTTGGGAATAGTTTTCTGATAGTTAACTGATAGTTTTTCACCGCATGAAGACATCCAAACACTATAAAACAACAGCAGCTATTCTTATAGTAGGTAGTATCTTACCCAATACACAAACTGTAACCGTACTCACAAATACTATATGACGGAAGAAATTAAATTAGATTTATTGGCTTGAGATAAAAATCACGGTCTAGTGAGTTTCAATTAAGAAGCCATCCTTGAAGTTGTAAAGATAATTATCAAATTACTCCTCAGTCGAAGGCAGGCCTTGCGCAGGCATACAAACCTAGAAATAATCGTGTAACTGGAGGCATTGATGCGCTCATCTCTCCCACAAATTAAACACTTTACAAGGAACTGGCTCAGGCGTGAGAAGGTCCGAGCCTACTTAGCCCAGCAACTTTTTTTGGCCCAACCGCACCCTCCGTAACACGTGTCCAGTTTGGATTCCTCAATGACAGACCTGGAGATGAATGGCAACATCCTGCCCAGCTCCTCCTATTCTTTGAGTGGGTGGGCTCCGGGGAGGAAGCGAGTCGGGGGTAATGTTCCTCCATCCTTATCTCTGGCGGCAGATTTCCTGGTTTTCCCAAACTTATAAAAAAAATTAATGATCCATTCCAGAGTTTTAAGTACTTTTGAAGAATGTTTTCAAACATTAGTTATAGGAGAATAAATAGCAAGCAAAAAAAAATTTTTTTTGTTATCATTGTAGAAGATAGTATCAATTTTCATATCGTATTATATATGCCATAATTTTTATTTATTTAATTTTAATTTATACATTTTTTATATTTAGTCATGTCATTATATTTGTTTTTATTTACTTTTCTTTTATTATTACCCTTGAGTGAGGCAGATGCAATGATTAATAATTATAATAGAATATAAATTATAATAGAATTATAAAATGCAGTTTCTTACAAAGCACCTCCCAAAAAATATCTTTAAACACTTTGCTAGAGTTTGTTCTTTAGTCAGTTTGATATCTATCTAAAAATATGTATACATAAGTATACAAATATATAAATAAGCACCTGCCTTTTAAGTGTTTTTATTGAGGGCAACAAAGTCATTTATTCCATAGTGCTTATTCGTTAATTAATAAACTAGTTGACCTTGAGTTTGTTAAGGGGGGAAAATATATGTCCTTTTTAGAAAAAATCGAAAAAATGATAAAGTACATAATGGTAGGAGTACAAGTTAAGCACTAAACATAAAAATAAATAAGTCTGTACTATAACCATGGGTTCGGTGCTTCGTAAGGAAGTAATGTTTCTTGAACAACGGCTATACTAGTAGGTGATTTGTTCATAACCACGCTCAACCGTCAAATTTTTCCTCAATTCAGAGTACCAACTTTATGGAGATTGTGTGGGCCCCAGGAGGGCTTCCGAACCCACAAGGTTGACTACAGTTACAGAATAAATTCGAACTCGGGTCCAGGACTTCGAACTACGACGGGGAAAATGTATTCGAAACCTATATTTAATTATATACTTAAATAAATTTAGAAGTTATAATTAATGAGATTTTCGATAAATAAAGTTTGGGTACCTCTCTATCTTGTACTAATTACTAAACCCAAGTCAAAAATTACAAAAAAATGGATCTAAGGGAAAATTAATGGAATTTATTTAAGAGTGATATTGTTTAGATCTAAGCGACCATAATATAGTTTATCAATATCGATATTATATCAATATTCGTTAATATATCGATCATATAGTTTAAGATGAAAATTAGAAAATGGAGAAAAAAAAAAATACATGATAGTTATGGTGAATTGGAAGTTGATTTTTCTAAAAATGAGTTAAGGAATTTACAGAAGGAATTTATTATTTACATAGTTTTTCTGTTTTCTGTAATAGAATTTTTAAAAAATAATAATTTATTGAAAAATTAACAAGATAATAAATATTCTAATCTATGAAAATTTTCAAATGTAACATAATTTTTTCCTGATAAAATTTTATAAACGGAACCTAAGTACATGTTCTGTATTTTGTTTTGTTTTTTTCCTCAGAATATTATAAAAAATGTTTGACGATATGAAAAAATCCTTATTTACCGTATCTAATAAGAATAAAATAATACAAATTAAAATATAATAATTTAATTTTTTTTTTTCAAATTCAAAGAGGGCTGTCATGTAATTGTGTCCTCAGTGGCAATATTGGCAGTTGGTAATTTTATGTTATTCAATAAACCTAATCACCATATTTATTTATGATTTTTTTTCTGTCTAATTCTCCCTTTCTCATTCCTATTGTAATGTACTACAACTGAAATATATCTTGATTTCTATAATAAAAGTGATTGAGTGTAATTAAAAACCAATGTCCTAAGATTTTGTAAACAATACTTCTTCTATTACAGGAAGATAAAATCATATAAATTGGTCTTTCACTATTATCGAAGGATAAAGTCGTTGAGGCCATCATCAAACATTAAACGAGTTCGAGATTATCTGGAACTATTGCCACTGGAGGCTCGAACATAACTGTCAGTGGAAACCATAAGGGTCATATTACAGACAAGATCGCTGCCACAGAAGCCTAGGGTAAGATAAAACCCATTGTCACCGAATTATAAACAGACACTCTTTCCAAAAAAAAAAAGGGAAACTAAACCAAGGTACACCCATGAGGAAGATGCTAGATAAGAAGGCCAGTGTAACCCCGTTCCACCCCTCGAGGAATTCCCATTAGAATTGACGTCGGGTGTAAGAGGAGACTATCTCGTAGACGTCTCCTGGGCCACAATCAGGACCAAGCCTTGAAGAGTTTTTTTGCTCCGGGACCATCCTGTAGCATTGCTCGGGAGCACTTACTCCATCCAGGTATAGAGGAACGTAAAGGATACCCGGTGTTTAGCCTCTGTGTCTTAATGACGGGGGGATGAGAGGGAAAGGAATCAAGGGACTTACATTAGAAGTTATAAATGGGCAATGCGTCCTAAATTAGATTTCCAAGGGAAAAGGAATGTAGAGAAGAAGAATGTCCCCTCGATCTATTTTGAATAAAATCCGTTATTGATAAAGGTCATTTGTACCTTTCTTAACCACCACCAGGAACATCTTAGAGGCAATAAATGTCATAGATATATTTTATTTAATTGGTTTCATAGAATATATTTACTATTTTACTATTTTATTTACACCCTGAAATAGAATATATTATTTAATTCTAGAACCGCCGAAATGGGTTACTTAGCTCTTCTATAGAGCAAGCAATAATAGTTCTTCAATGACGTAACAAGTTTCGAGATAGCGAGTGTGGCCAATATGGTAGTGAAAGGTGCGAAATTTCTAGGAGGGAAAGAAGGAATATATACCTTCCGATTGGTAGTTGCAAATTTCAGTTGAGAAAAAATATCTTCTGACATTTTCTGTTAAAAATTTTGTCACATTTTTATTGCTACTGCTGGAAATATAAATGTATCTGCAATATTAACATTATTAAAATTCTATATGTGATTAATTAGAAATTATCATTTTTTTTTTTAATTTTATTTATTGATAGATGTTACAATCTGCCACACCGCTGTAGGCAATAGGTAATAGTGATGAATGATCACATTCATACTAAAATAAAATAACATAAAAAAATAAATACATAATAATAATAAGTAAAATCTCTCTAAAAATATATAACAATAGTAGGATAAAGAAAATGAGCATAATTAAACTATGAAAAAATATAATAATAAAAATAAAATAATCTCTAGTCACATTTACACTCTTTTATATAAATATTTACAGAATCGACCTGAGGATCCCTTAGCCTTCTCTTTCTCCCACGGGTGAGGGGTAGAGCTGAGCTTTTGAGATCCCAGCGCATCCCTCTCGCCGCTGGTAATGAGCCAGTGGAGGCTCAAAACCGCAAACGATCAATTTTGATTATTAATCTCTTTCTTAGGAAAAATGTTTGAAAATGGGATTGCGGATAACGGCGCTCCAGAAAGTGGAGATACTTTGCTTTTGTAAACTGATCCTTATTTGTGTACAATGAGTAATAGGTAATGGCTAAGTAAACTTATACCATCAATGTTTTTGTTTTTTTGTCGGATTGCGATTACTTTTCAACATCCTTTCAATAAAATAGTCATTTAAATTCAATTAAAAATAATACAAATTAATTTTTTGAAATAAATTATTACTAACATAACCTTAGTCATATCTGCACTTGAGGAATTGAGCTTCGGGCTCCACTAAACCATCGAATTCCTCTCGTATCAAATCCTTACAATTCAAAATCCTTCGTAAAATCCTTAATGCTCAACACTTTGTCAAAAATCAAGTCATTCATCAAGATCTCAATATCCAAATCCTCACTATCCATCAAGATCATAATATGTTCCACATATTACCGATTTGGACAGAACCAATCCTTCCACAATAAAGCTTCTAACAACCTATACCCACTTTTTTCTAACCTGGCTTCTCCTTCATTACCCGATAATCCTTCTTAGCGTCTGAAAAGATGATGGCTTCGAGATCTTCTCCTGAAATGTTATTGGAGCTCTATCACCCATTGCTACAACTCCAATAGCATACCAACGGATAGATTCTCCACGTGTCTGAATCATGCCATTGTATAACTAACATCAAATTCACTTGATGTATATATTTTTAATGCAGTTGTAAATATCAATAAATAAATTAAAAAAAAAAAAAACTTTTGTTTATTTTGGTCAATGTTAAAATTAAATCTTTATGTTCATATTTTAATATCTTACACTAGTTTTACTTGTTTATACACCAAATACGTTTTAATAACAATGTATATAAAGACAGAAAACATTTTCTTAACTCTTTCATACAATTTACAAAAAAAAAAAAAATAATTTTTCATTTTTAATTTCTTGAAATGGTTCTGTTCTACGATAATGACAGTCTTACTATTTAATTACAAATTTATCCTAAGAGTAAATATCGATTATTTCTTTTGCTGTTGCTTTAATTAATTAAAATTTTTGTCGATTGGAAGCTTCATGGATAAATAATCAGGATGATAAGAAGTTTTAAAGCCAAAACAACTCAAGTTGAGGCTTCACAATGAATATATAAGTGTAAATACGTGTAAAGTGTAGAATAACAGTATTTATGTTCACACTAAAAGTCGTAAAACCACATTCAAGTAAAGAAGTAGATTATATAAATTTTCTATTTATATTTCTTTGGGTTTTAATGTTTCGTTATATTGAACCAATTAACAAAACGACCGTGTAAGTTAAAATGATACAATTGACTAATCTCACTAACATTAAAAGACAGCTTCGGTTGCAAAAAATGGTGAAGAAATGACCTTCGCCGATCATAGAACCATCCAGGTACTGAATGACATGACTAATGAGGTGATGTAATAAAAAAATTTCGGAGTTGAAAGACCTCGGTGACGTCACACCCTGCGAGCCAAAACGGGTTACCCGCCAAAAAAGAACAAATACATATGACACGACCCTCGCCGAAGTACTAATTAACTCAACCCCGAGCCTTGATTTACTGCGCTGCTTGGGAATTCAGCGAGTGCGTTAGCTGGGCGCACGCGCGGGCAAAAGGCATCAAATTCTGTCACGTCTGAGATGAGCAATAATCCTCCAGTCTCCGAATATCCGCTAGGTTATCCGCTTTGGTCACCCAATCCCGTCGGGAAGAATGTTGTCCGCAAGTGCAATCTGCGATGGGACAAATTGGAAGAAAGTGCAAGAGTCTGCTTCAGTCACTTGGCTTAATACTTAGACCTTGGAGGAAATTACATCAATCGTAACTATGAATCTTAACAAAAACAAAAGTAAAAGTAAACCTTACTTAGATATACGAGTGATTTTTTACCTCTGCTTCCATAGGATTTTTTCAAAGCAATTTACTAAGGACCTTCCTTGATTAATATTCAGACGTTGATTAACACCGCTTCATTTATAGCTACAGGATATTAAGAAAAAAAAAAAATTTTTGTAAAACCTTCAAGATGAAAAATGAAAGGAGTTTATTTAATTAACAGAGATTATAATCGCATGGACTCCTACAATAAATTCAGGGAAAAAACTCATTTTAATTTACTTCTAAATTGAATTTTATTAACGTTATACTTCGTGGAACGCACCAAATTTAGTAGAATTTACTTTTTGATTTTCTCATTTCTGTTGATTTCCGACTTTTTGTTTAATGTTGTTTCAAACGAAGAAACCCAATGGTGTCAGATCTGAATAACTAGATAACACATATCCAGAGCCGTGCCCACTGGTGCTGTGCAAGAAAGATATCCAGCCTGCCTAAATACCACTTCGAACACACAATATGAATTTTAATCTTTTCATTTCATTAATAAATTAGTTGTAGCACGTATTAATTTATTTCTTATTACCTAAATAATTCACGACAATTAAAATCTCATTAAAAAAAAGCGTTGTACGTACTTAATTATTTTTTTCTTGTTGTTGGGAATTTTTCTTGTTTTGAGCTCCTTTATATTTATACTTTCAGTTACAGCTTTTAATCCTGAATGTTTTTTGTATGATTTTTCTTATTTTTTCTTTTAAATTTGTGTTTGTTGGATGATTGAAGGGATTTGTCGGCCCTATCAGTTGCCTACTAATGCTCACCCACACAGCTCATTAGGGACCACACTCGGATCTCTTGCCCTTCTTCAAGTCCTTTGAACTCTGGCCTACGTGATGTCCCTTCTACGAGCTGCCCATTGATAATAACGCAAGAGATAGTCTCACAATAAAAAGATTTCAACTGCGGCTATAAAATTGAAACCAAAGACCGTTAGATCTGAGGACATTAAACACCCGGTTCTTATACACTACCACTTCTTCTCTTTTAAGCCCTTTCATTGTCAACGTTTTTCTTTTTTCGGTTTTATTTCGATCTTCTTTATGATAATCGTTATAGTCGGAGTTAGCCGTCTCTACAACTGCTACTATACTTTACTATAAATGCTACTATAAATCGATAGAAAACATTATCAAATTTTTATACCGAAACTTCAGTTCACTAGCAAGCACTTTAGAAATATTTGAATGATATGTACATCAATAACATAGTAGATTTAAATCGTACTTAAATCATATCGTCAGTGCATGCCAAAGAAACTTATGATTGTAGTTTAGTTAATTTGAAAGTTATAGGTACTTCTTAACAGAGGAAGCTAGAAAGGAAGTTTTTCAACTTTTTTCCTCCATCATTTCAATCATCTTGCGATATTATAAATTTAGATATTTTTAATTAAGTTAAATAATTAAATGGACCCTAGTATTGTATACATTTATAAACGCGACAGTAACGAAAATGAATATGTATACTGTCATCAAACTACTATGTAATAATAACTAAATTAACGATCAAAATTCTAAGTTAACCAACTCATTCCACAGATCCCATCTCACTCTAATCTACAGTCTATCTCAATCATTAGGCCCTTCATAAAGATAACTATTTTTCTGATCAGGCCGGGCTATCTATATGCAAATGTCTATTCTGGTTTTCATTCAATTTGAGAACTGGAACGCCCCATGTATGAATCCGGTTATGTCATTGAATGATATACTGTCTGTAACGGAAGGTTCAAGAATATCATTTCAAAGAGGATAAGAATGGAAGAATAACCACGGAAAATGGTAATAAAAATATGTTTTACTTCTAATCATTTGGGTATAGTGAAAACTGCTGTAATATGGTCTATTAAAAGTAGTGAAGCAGTGTCTGACATATTCCAAGGTGCGTTACTGGCGTGTCTTCAGGATGACAAGGGAGCGACAGTCCCTTGCGTAAAGCCGATTCTGTCCCTGTTTTAAATGCCACGAGGATTATCGTATGCCAGGCCATGTTCTGGTTCAGGAAGGATCATTAGTCCTGAAATTTTGGATCGATCCAAAGTAAGTTGGTAATACAAAAAATTCAGGTCTGTTTGGTACAATCTGACTTTCAGCAGTTTTAAGCATCACAAAATGGCTTATTAAAAAATTATAGTTGTATGAAATGATTCAACAAGATTTTTTGGGAAATGTGACAAACACCATTAAGGCGCTCACGTGGCATCCAAACAAGCACTTGCTCTTTTATGTTAGGGCGCGACCATTCTAACACGCAAAGAAATAAATCTTCACTGAAAAACAGGTAGTTGGAATTCAGAATTAGTTCAAACCATGTGGAATGAAAGTCCGTCAAGCAAATTAAAAACTATAATAAAAAATTAAAATCTGTACTACTGTAACCCATGAAGTGTCAGGGGTTCAGTACTTTTTAAGGAAGCACTGTTACTTGACTAACGGTTGAACAAGGAGGTGATGGGACCTCAACCGTTCGGCCGCCAGATTTTTATCCAATTAAGGGTACCCAATCTATAAGGCTGGAAAGACCACAGGAGGCCTCCGGAACCCAAACGGTTGACTCATGGCTACAGCGTAACAGAAAACAATTTTCTGACCAGCCGGATTCGAACCCGGGTCCTTGGAGTTAGTAATATCGTGCCTTACCACGGTGCCACCACGCTACCTCCGATTGTAGAAAGGAGGTTACAATAGCTAGATCAAGAATAGAATATACCAATTTGATCTATAAGCAGCCACACACATAACAGTCAGCCACACTTTCAGGAATGCCATTTCTTTGCTAGGGGTTGGTGTGGTATTTGGGAGTATATCAAAGGCCCAGAATGAACGCGAAAAAAAACATAAAATTGGTATTAATTTTTTTAAGAAGGAATAACCTGTTGAACATTAAATTTAAATTTAGGAAAATAAAATAGAAAACATCATTGAGATTCACGGCCTAACGTACGACAACCAATAAGGCGCACAGAGCCAGTGTTAACAAGCTTCTGGCTCAAAAGAAAACATTTTCGGTGCAATACCAAAATAGTATAACTGAAAATTTCTGAGTTTCCGAGGGTCGAGTAAGACCGATATATTTGACCGATTTGGCACTATTCAGCACAATCCCTGAATTTTTTTTTATAATTCATCTATTGTTATTTACAATAATATTTTTCAAATGAAAAACCCTAACTACTTCTACATCATCATTTAATCGACAATGATGACGTTTCGGGGATTTTTCCACTAACTGGTTTAATTTATAATGTATTAGAATACCTTTACGATCACTTCCACATTTACATTATTCGTAACTGCATTACGCACTGTATAACAATTGTCATATGAAATTCAGAAATATTTGTATTTAATAATATTAAATCGTACTAAATACTTCATCATTCTTTTAATGGATTTGTTATGATTTAAAAAAAATTAATTTAATTAATTAATTCCTCCTGAAATTATACTTATACTATAAAATTTAACAAAATGTAATTTTAATTATATTATTTCTCTCTCAAATTATAAATTTTTGTAGATGCCTATTAACTTATTACTCTCAGTAATTTGACTGTTGCACTTTTATTTATTGTTAATTATGTAAAAATAATATTGCCCTATTCCTTTTATGTTCAATTTGAAAATTACTACATTTTTAGTATTTTTAGTTATGTATATTGATTCCATATGTTTTCTACGTCCATTATCTGCTTCCATAGTAAAAATTTCTCCTTTGTCTAAATCTAAACTATTATTATTCTGTTCACTCTATTCTCTCGTATTGTAGCTTTTAATTTTTTGGCGTTTTTAATTGACAACTTCCCATATGTACACCATACTCCTAAAAAAGTTTTTTTCGTCCTGTTTGCTTATTGAAATTCTAAACAAATATTGAGCGAGGGAAATATGAAGTCGATCATTATCGTAAGCTAGGGCCAATTAAATATTCAGGTGAGTATGAGATATATAACAGATGTATATTCAGATTCTATTATCAGCAAAATGCATCTGACGGTAAATTATGTCTAAGGCAAATGACACAGACTAACAGGTGGGCGATAGGTACAAAGGCGACCCGAATGAAGGGGGGATCGTTAGAGGATCACTGCCCCCCTCAAAGTAATGTAGATGGATTACAGAGTGGATCCAGCAATCAGGGGGCTTCATCCTTTTTAATGACTCCCGATTGTTGTTCAGCGACAAATCATCGCTCAAGGAATGCACCGCCCCCTCATCTTGAGAGAGGCAAGAGCAGTCCGAGATTGGGCTCACAATTGGCGATAGGAATTTGAAGGAAACTACTTGGAAAATCTTCCAATTACTTCGAAATAGCAGAGAATGAGATTAATACTGACCACGTCCAGTATATTTTTTTTGGAATTGGAATCGAGCGTAATTCTGATGAAATCACCTCCTTGCACAATCGTTGGTCTAGTAACAGTACTTCCTAAAATGTACTGCACCCCTAACCCTTCATGGGCTGTAGTAGTCTAGATTTAATTTAATTTAATTATGAAAAGGAATAATTTCAGAAAATACCTTCCAGACCTCTGCTACATTGGAAATCGAGTCAAATGGTTGGGAAATATTGAATTGTGTGAAATGGGACGATTTAAAAACTAAACTGTATAATGAAGAGTTATTTTTCTTATTAACTTTTCAAATAAAAAAATAGTAGAATAGTTATTTGGTGTTCAATAAGGAAAACAAAACTATTTTCTCATAAACACCATGCCAAATATCCTGTACTAAAATTTATGCGCCCTTGAAATATCAGTAAATGACATTCTATCCTCATAATATGCATTAACCAAAGAATCCGCATTGTTCAAAGGTCTTTTGTTGATGGCGAGGCTCAATAAACTCCGTCATCACTCCACCGCTACCTTACAGGTTTTCAACACCACTGAATAAATAAATTTTTTTTGTTTCTTAAATGGTTATTCTTGTGATTTATATATGAATGGCAAATTTATAAAAAATGCTCCTTAAGCAAATATTTTGAAATTGTACAGTTTCACTCCCTATTCTGTTTAATACATATAAATTAACATTTGAAGTCACCATTAAGTTCATTACTTTTTCCCTTTATCAGTAATGCATCTGAAAATATTTTATTACCACATATTTTATTAAATATTCACTGCTTTCGTAAATTTATAAATAAGGCAAGCTGACTGAAGATTTTCATCTTCGATTCCTTTCTCTTCATAACCTTCGTAGAGTAGGAATACATACAGACGTCTCCAACTGGGGTGGTGGAGGAGTGATACCAGTCTAATAGTGTATCGTTTGACATGGTGGCTTATGATGTAGTGTTCAACTTCAGTCCAAAGTAATGTGAGAGAAGCACGTTGATTTTTAAACTGTATAGGATTATTTTTATTTATCCTTCATAGCAGACAATAAATTACACCGAAGCGGCATGAGGGCCGACACGAGAGCATCCATCACGTGGAGTGTACCTCGACTTCATTGTCGGTTATTTGCTTTCGTTACTGTTATTGTTAGGTACTGACCTCCCGTTCCTTCTCAACTTCCCACACGACGACCTCTTTACCGTTCCTCACAACGGGGCCAAGGAAGCTACTCGAAGAACGCTCCACGTAACGATCCATCGATAACAAGCCGCTAACAACGCCAACCTAATTTAACAGTATCGACGGCAGTCGTTTGCAACTTGGGATAAATAATAGTTGTGATCATAATACATATATAAATAACGGCAATAAACTGGCGTTATAACAGGCGCTAACTGTTTGTTAAGGTGGCCACAGACAATCACACTATCTCCACCAATCCACGCCAAATGTAAAATGATTGAATTTGGGAGCGATGTGGAACCGCTAAAACGTTCGTGACATATCAGCGGAAAAGCAAAATAGGTGAAAAATTTTCACACTCGTTCTTTTGTTCTATATGTAAATTGTATGTAAATCCGGTAAATCGTTGGAAACTGAAAAATTCATTCAACAGTTTTCAAAATAGCGGTAAAGCAATATTTTGAAAGTCACAAATTGTTTTCACTCGTTTTTATTAACAATATAAATTAATTGTACTATAATTTTTTTTTTATAACCGACTAAGCAGGGTTTTGAGTATAATAAAAAGTAATTTTGAGTATAATAATCTTTTTTAATAGTGTTTTATTACAATTTTTGCAGTTTGAAGAATCTTCTAAGGATTTCCAAATTTTCAAATAATTGGGAGGATGATCCCACCTCTCTACTACCGAAACAAACTCATAGATAAGAACAGGCTGCTATTTATCAATACTCGAATGCCTTAAGTTGCAAGAATATGGAATGTAGCACAAGGCAATCCAGAAGATTTATGATACTAGTGGATACGTAAACAATTTACATATGTACAACTATGAATAAATCATAACTGAATGTTTACAATGTTTAACAAGGGTGTTGTCCTCTGATAGTTTATGGAAGCATCGATCATAATACAATAAATTTAGTCGGTAATTTATGTTATTAAGAAATAATCAGCTGACAGAGAATCTCATAGGCAGGAGCAAGTTAAAGAGCCCTCTGCAATAACCTCTGAGGCCCTCCTTGATCCTTGATCTTCTGGTACAAAAAGAGGAGTTTTTAGGCCTCCAGGAAGCTACACGTTAGGATTAGAGCTTTCCGAGCGTTATTAATGTACTCTCGACCATTTCTCATACCCAAGAAATTTATTTCGGGGGTTCCTTATAATGCGCCGGTTCCATCTGGCAGTAGAGTTCGGGAAAGAGCGGTCCAATAACTTCACAAGTCCACGCCTGCATATTAACAAGGTGCGAGAAGCACGAAGGAGGGTTCAGAACGAAAATAACTGCCGATTGGAAACGTTTTATACTTATGTTGGCACTGAGTAGCTGTTCACCGGTAGCCATCGAAAGCTCTATCAGCATCTAATCTCAGATGAGGACTAATAAATTAATAAAAATAAATCAAAAAACCTATCTATCCTCACGACATTTCAATTCGGTATTCGGGTCAACATAGAAAGTGACTCATCAGTTAAATCAAAGGTGACAGTCCTGCCGCTGGAGCGTGTGACAGTCTAAATTGATCTGACGCACAGGTCAGGGCTGATTCAACCCTCGAGAATTCCGGCCTCCATAAACAGATGAAGTTGAAAAAACTAGACAAGGGCAATAAGTCACCTCAATGGATCCACATTAAAGAGCCTGCTGAAGATGACCAGGTATACCTTGGAGGAATTAAAAGGACGTCCAAAAAAAGACAAGGTGTGATCCATCATAGAATTGGTGAAAGGAATGGGTACCAGTTCTTAGTGGTCACTTTGTAAATAACGTAGGTTTAAATTTTGTGCTTTAGAAGTTTCAGAATCTTAGAATACAGAATACAGAATATCATAATTAATATTTAAAATTTACCTTAGCATTTGGTCAAAAACTTAGGGTTTTCTTTCAACTTACCTGAAAAAAAAAAGATAAAAATAATTATTAGTAAATTTGGTTAAAATAACAGTCGTGGCAAGTAACAGCTACTATTTTTATCTCTTATTTAAATTTCTTTGTATATTCATAAGTATTAAAAAAT
>NW_027111898.1:745184-754256 GCF_000696795.3 Halyomorpha halys
TAATATTCATAAACATAACCATATACCTTCTTGTATTAGCACGCAATCAAAAGCCTTATCGAATTCAAATTAATTGACAAAACTCAAAATTTCTTTCAATCTGGTCCTGATTATTCAAACCCTTTAATACCCGAAAACGGAAATTTACAAAAACAACAACCCGTAGATATAAACATATCTATCCAGTAAAGATACATAGATACATTGTAAACATCATCAATGAATGAGCAATATTTTATATTAATTCTAAACATTTATTTACTTTATTTTCAACCAAAATAAAAAACATAGTTTATATGTAATAAGTAACTTAGATAAATTAATTGTATAAGACCTTAGTTCAATTATATTCAGGAAATAAAAACTTTAAAAAAAAATGAAATGAAATAAATCAAATTAATAAAAAAAAAAATCTTAGAAAGCGCTAAAATATTTCATTTTCAAAATAAATTTTATTTAATGTTGCAATAAACTCAAGTAGCTTCAACGCTTATGCGAAAAGGCGGAATAGATTTCTTATAGGCTTGTGAAAGTGATTCTTCGACAGGATTGCAACAGAAGACGACCCCTGGCGACATATCGGACTGTCTTTCGCTCCAATAGAAATTGGATAGCTTTCCTAGGGCGGCTCTTCAGCAAGATGAAAGTTGAGGAAGAGAGGAATGCGATCCAGGAAATAATGGTGCAACTATACGGTTTTATAGCAGTCCATCTGTTCCTTCGGGATAAATGGACTTTTTCCCCTTCTTCAACGCAATACTTCCCATTTGATTTAAAATTTATATAAAAAAAAATGGAAACATATTGAAAAATATGTTCATTCCTTAATGAATCATAATAAATGAACATTATATCCATGACAATTTTAGATCGATAGTTTTAGTTGTGCTGACTTTAGCCCAAATTTGCCAATAGATAACGTCATCATTCTAGTAGAAAACAATTAAACATTTATAGAACCTCTTTGGTAGGTTATTATACATTGAATTCCCAAACCTTTGCTAAAGATCCGCTTACCTTACTTTACGAAATAGGTTTTTTGAATATATGAGTATTTTAGGAATTGCCAACCATACGCACTAATAAAAAAAAAACTCTTTTCGTGAAACTGCCTGAAAAAACAGAATCATTTAAATGCAGTTTTATTTTTAGTAGTTTTACCAAACTCTGTCGATAGGTATTATTGCTGAGAAGGTCAAATGAGAAAAGGGAGTGATGGCTAGAACCTTACCTCCTTCGATTTTAGCAAACCTGTTTACCAATGAAGCCTCCATAGAATTATTTCAAGGTTGACAACTCAAAATAATTTCTCAAATATATAAGTGTGTCCTACTCTTTCACGTGAAAACCCCCCATAAATCCTGCTGTCAGGTTCAATGGTTCACTTATAAGCATGAGTTATAAAGCAAACGAGCATTCCTGCGCCTATAGACGAGGGTCGATATGGGACTGGCTCCGAGAACAATACCCAATTTCGCGGGAGCCGATTCGCCAATACACTTAGTAGCCGCGCCCACTTGCTAAGATCTCAAGGGAGATAGCGACCAATGGGATTCCGCCGGGGATATTTTATAAAGTGACGACAGAGGCCGGATTGACAGGGCGTCGGTCCCCGCCCACGGGATTGTTCAGTGCTGATGTCACCTCGCACTCAACGCATCCCCTCGTTATGGGCATCACTACTCGGCTAAATGGCAACTTGTCCAAGGAACTACCATCACCTAGACTGTAGTAGCTACAGAAGAAGCAAGGTTTTGCGTATCAAAGTAGTATCTCACAAACCGTCAATCATAAGTCGCTGTGTAGCAGAGTTCCAATAAATATATAGTATTAGCATGAGATAGCAGACAATTAGTAAATAGAATTAGAATTATTATATAGAATTTGACCCATCTAGAATGATATAGAGAATAAATAATATGAATAATTAGAATTATATAGTAGAGTTTTAAAATTCTAATTAAATAGTACTGAAAATTTAGAGAGTAGTATAAAGAATATGAACCTATATATAAATGGAATAGAGGAGTATAACAATTAGAATTAGAATTATACCGTAGAAAATTAGTTATATAATTAGAATTAGTGAGTATTAGAATTGCAGAGAGCAGTATAAATATTTAGAATTATTACAAAGGATTTGAATTATACAGAAGAGAATTAGAATTACCATACAAAATCAGAATTTAACAGTAAAAAATTTGAATTATATAGAATTAGAATTTTAGAAATTAGTATGAAGAATTATAATTATATAGTATTGTATTAGTGTGTAGAATTGGAATTAGAATTATAAAGTATTAGAATTGCAGGGAGTAGTATAAATAATAGTTCTAATTATTTCTAATACGCAGTAGAGAACTAGTATATAGAATCATACTTATTGTATAAAATTAAAATTAAATATAATGCGAATTCCAACAAATACCAAACAAATTGAATTAGTAAAACTAATTATGTGAATGATTCTATATATTTCATACAATAATCGAAAAATATATTACAAATTTCAATAAATCCTCAAAACTAGGATGTTGGATTCCAGAACGTATGTTTATAGGATGAAGAAGGGGTTAAAGAGAATGACTGGGTCTTTATTCCTAGTAGAATCTTAATGTACTATTTGTGATTATTATTTTTTAGCATAAAAAAAAGAAGATATTTAAGCGAAAATAGAAAAATACAGAGAGATTCGCGAGCAAATAACTAATTTTAGGGGGTAATAGTTCAGATATTACAAACTTGAAAATGTAATTAGTAATTTATTATTATTAATTTATTCTTTCTACTTGTATAGGTATTATTTAAAAATGAGATACATTACTTCAGCGTTGTAAAGTACCTTAAATTTTCTGTAATATTAGATCCTACAGTCTACACTATAATAATATTGGACTTCGAGAAGAAAATATAAGCCAATTTTTTAAACAAGAAAAAGTCATTAACTAATGAATAACTCGGTATATGAAATAAAATCGATTGTCTAGGTTAGTTAAATCGAAATTTAAGTTGGTCAAATAGCCGTTCTTAAGATATAACTGAGTAAAAATGTTTCAAAATTTCATTTTAATTTCATTAAAAGTAACTTGAGGTAGAGGATATGTTTGGAAATTACAAATAACAGATCTCAAACCGTTAAATTATTTATAGAAACAAAATAATTACTTATGAATATTGTTTTAAAATGAAGTTAAGACAAGCCAAAAATACTCTTTCACTGCATTAGTACACGTACTGGAGTTCATCATTGTTTTTGAGATTAGGGAACGCTGATTTGTATTTCAGTGAACAATATCTGAAGATGTTTTTAAATTGCTAACCCCAACTGTAGCGGAGAAATAACTTGAGCTAGTGAGGACCGATGTGTACTTAACTACCAAAAATGATCAATTGATTTCGTAACAAGCATCAGCGCTCAGATTGCAGGGAGCAATTTGTCAAGCTCAAATGAAACCGCACTAACAAGGGGACGACTAAAGAGGATCTCTTGTTGCAGAGTCACCGATTGTTGTATCTACAATGGTTCAACAAATAAATCTTCATTAGGGGACCGACTATAAAGGCAGCAAAAGGCTTTAGGGCTTAATAACTTTACAGGTTTAACAAATAATTTTTTACTAGTATAGTTAAAGTTCTATCTAACAGACATCAAAGGAGAAGATAAGCTTGTCTGTTATATGAAGGTTTCCGTTAAGAAGGGGTCTTTATAAAAACACACAATAACGAAAAAAGAGAATTATTCACATATCGTCGCTTAAGCTGCGATACCTTGTAAGACCTAAAATATCAACAATACAATTTTTTAAGTATACTAAAGAAATCTTAACTCAAACATTGTTTTGATAGATATATGTATAATATTTTCTTTTCATTCACTGACGTTTATAACTGTGTACATACAAAAATATATCTAGTAAATATGACACAAGCTTGTTAAGAGGCTACTCATTGGTAGCACTCTAACTTCTAAATTAGAAGGTCTCGAGGCCATCTTCTTTTCAGGTTCCTCGGAGAAACGGAAGAAGAAGCAAAGATAGAAACTAGTGGGTTAGGGTATTTTGGGATTATTTTTTTTTTACCCATACAGAAAACTTTTTATTTTGACTCAATGTACTTCAAAACTTATATTTCCATTGAAAGCTCGAATTCGAAATTTTGCAAGATCACAATACTGCCTTCCCTTTACTACATATTTCCTTTAAAGGTAAGGAATAAATCAATATTAATAACCAAACAGCCTTGTAATTTAGTTAGCTATAAGACGCCGAAGAAAAATATTGAGAGGACTGAGATGATATCTACGACTAACTCACGATAACAAATGATTGTCTTCAAGAATCCAATTTATATTCAAATAAAAAAAATTATCAATACATTTTTAAATTTCACAACACAAAGGCACACCATCCGTGATTGCTGGTAGTATGCTAAACAGCAGAGATGAGAAGAAGGCAGAGAACTAACGAAGTGATGGGATCATTAATACTCGGCTAGGACACGCTTCAACTCGGCCATTAACAGGACAGCCACTCGGCATGCTGTTCCTCGGGGTCGCGAGATTGATGATCGCCCAAGGACAAAAGCGGAAAACGATTAATGTACCTGCCCAGCCAATTTGTCACTGGTCAAAGAGGAGAGACAAAGATCCCACTGGAGCGAGCTCTGGTTTCTGATGTCAAAGTCGTTCTGGAGGTTAACGGTCCTTAGTTGGCGAAATCTGAGCGGATTAATAGGATTCAGGACACTCTAACGACAACGTCGCCGTAGGTCATTGGGTGACATCTACATTCAGGATGTTTAGGAATGGTCACAGGAGAAACTCAATTCCAATAGAGTTTTGGGAAGAGTATGAAACATGTTATCATAACGAGTTTTCATGCTATACACATGGAACATGAAATTTTATCATGCTACAATGGCAGCCTTGCAAATGCGGTTGTCCAGGCCAGGGCGGGTTGACTTTTAAATCGCGGGTCAACGTAATGAATGATCGACCTTCCCACTCTGTTTAGAAAAATGAGGTAATATATAGGACACTGTCCCCATTTGTAAGAAAAGGCCAAGAAGGGGATAAAAAAAAATTATAAAAGATAAGGCTTCAACAATTTTTTTGTTTCTCCTGTTCTCTCAGGATCAACCCTGACCATATTCTTCATTATTTGACATTTTACGCTCAATAATTGATTAATATAATAAATATATATTATTTAGGAGAGACTTTATTATGTAAAAGAGTGTTCACAATTACTTTCAATGATATTAGGATCCTTCCTTAAAATAATCAGTTCAGAAATTAAAAGAGTAAATTAGAACATTCTTCTAAAATTCGTACATGGCCAAAGAGTCCCCTCGGTACTATGTCTTTAAACATAGTTTAAACAACCAGTTATGTTTTGTTTTTTTAAATTGACAATAAATAATAATAAATTTATGTTTATCAGTATAGATTTGTTGATGAAAAACTAAAAATAATCGGTTCCTCCAAAATAAATAAAAATTCTTTGGGTAGGTTATTTTATACTACTTTTGACCAAAGGTCATGTGAGGAGGTAATTTGGTCAGGATTACATTTAACTACCATGTTTTTCTACCAAGCATGAAAGTTGAGTTACTTATTTTATAGAGGCTGTATCTTCCAAGATAAAAAGTCCTTTATGAACACACCACGCGATACAGAATTGACTCATTCATATGCTTAATTTATTATTGTAGAGCTCAATAATTTTTTTTATAAACTAATTTTCACCACAGAATGATTCAAAGCTAGGTCCCTGGAGTTGAAACGTATAGTTACCATCTTAGTCTTTGATAAAAAATAGTCGTATTACAAAAGAGATAAAATTGAACAAAATACTGAGTTTACATAAAATCACTTTTTAATTTGATAATTATTTTTTTCCTCTCCAAAATGGGAGTTAAAAAGGCAATAGGTTTTTTATTTATACTAACCAAGTGATCTTATTTGATGTTCTCAATTTTAACTCTCAAAGTTCGTAGAGAGGGTTTTAGGAAATGGTCAAGAATAGAGATAGATAGCATTGTTGGGTACTAAGTTGAATCATTAAATATCGGAGGTGTTACATTATCAGGTAAAAATTGTCACTGCATTTGATCTACATATTGTTTTAAAAAGAAGTGCAGAAACTTACAAATTTTTTTTGGTGTAAAGTTACAAATTTAATAGAATTATCAAATTATTTTTCTTGCTAGCCCTTCCATTTTCCCGACTCCGCTTGCTGCTTCAAGGTTTAATTAACAATAATGAGGGGGAATGAACGGGTAGAAGACTGGACAATAGTAACGACCTCCCAACAACGGCCACCTAACCGGGAAAAATGTAGGTGTCAATTAAAGAGGTTTCCCTAGAAACGTGCTAGGGTCGACGGTTCGGTGGCTTCCACTGCTTAGGAGTACGCCCTCTCTCACGATACAACAATAGCTCACTACCTTTAACTACAACTCTTAATGGACTTAAGGATGTTTTTTCTTCTCGGCTAATAAGCACATTGTGTAATGACCCAAAGAATGTTTAAGGCCATGATGAAAATTGTCGAATTTTTATATTATTATAATAATATTGATAAATTATTAGCCCTAATAAAGTTTTTTAATTGTTATGAGGCTATGTATTAATTAATTTAATTATATTAATTCACAAATCAATAAGATCTCATTCCGTCATGAAGTGAAACTTAATTTAAAAAGTATATTTTAGGGATATGTATATGAATGGTTTTGTTTGATAAATCACCAAATATAACTGCATATGATGATTTATCAATTAGAAATAATTTATATTTAATATTAATGAGCATTTTAAGAAAGGACCAATCATATAATTTCCAAACATGAATTGAATATTTAGCTTCAATGTTGGAGGTAAAGTGAAAACAAAACAGGAACTAACGTACAACCTTGTATTAAGCCGCTATTCTTTATTCCATCATTTTTTTTTTTTTTTTACTCCATACCTCTCATATTCTTTTGTAGTGTAATATATAATATTTTTTTTAAAACATGTGAACATCTACATCTATTAATTATAGTTTTCAATTTAATTAATTAATTTACTTTAAATTTAAATTAAAAAAAAAATTAGAGAAGGACTATAATTTTGAGCAACATAAATACTGTATTGCGTAAACCACCTGAAGATCTTATTTTTCGAACAATTGCGAAATCTAACAATGTTCATCGTTATTATCATTAAATGCAGCCATGAATAGGCATTTGTATATGTTTTCATCAATCACGAATATTACCAAAAGGAAAATTACTTTATATCCAAACGAAATAAAAAATCAAAAAAAATCCAACATTTTGAGTTTTCCAAATCAATGAAGCATGAAACACCTTTTCCATGGTGATGTCCTTATAAAAAGTATAATTTTACTTTATTTATTTTTTTACTGACAGATGAGTTCGAAACGTTTAAAAATGCATTTAATCAAGATTAATCTTTTTCAAATTAGAATTTATTATTTTTTCTAAAAAATTATCACAAATGGAATATGTAAATTAAATGAAGGAAAGAACTCATTATGTTACAAATTACATGTTAAATTTGAATGTGAGAAAAACTTAATTTAATGAATTTTTAGTACTATTTCAGACTGAAAAACTCAATTTTCAGCTACTGAAAATATAAACACAATTTAATGTTTTGATAAATAAAAACAAAGTACTATCGAAATGTAGAAATATTTATATAAATATTTTTCCAACAGAAAATCCTATTTTTCCAAAAATGTAAAATAAATCATTCTTCTAATTCGCTCTTTTTGCGATTCATTTTTTGTTTTCTTTGAAATCGCCGTTTAAGTAAGAAATTGTACTCCTGTGTGTTTATAAATGCTTGGAGTAAGAGGAATGAATGTTGATGAGTTTATATGTTTTATTGGTTATACATACTTTTTTTATAGCTTAGGAATAAATATTTTACTTTTTAAAAATGTTACGTGTTTAAGAAATAATTCCTATCTTAAAATAAGCAAGCATAATATTGGTCTAAATATTTTCACTACTTTTTTTTTCAGGTCAAAACTCTTTTGCACGACGGAACTGAATCTCCTTGACTTTAATTCTTAATCAGTATTTAATTCCTTTCTGTAGATTTAAAAATAAGGAAGTCAGTAACTAGTAAGACGCAGTAAAAGATATAATAATAATTTAAAATTTTCTTTTGTAATTCGTGAAAGGAAAAAATTAATATCAAAAAAGATTTAAGAGAGGCACCAATCTTGCTAGGGCTTTCACCTTTTAACATAGTATTGAAAAATAATTGATCTAAGTCATTAATCTTTTATGATAGTGTGATTTCAAGCGTAAAATAATAAGACGTAAAAAATCCAATCAAACGTACGTAACGTCCTGTTAGAGCTCTATGCATTACTAATCGTTATGAAAACTACTTTGTACTTTTTTTTTTATTTGTGAAATTGCGTTTGTTTAAAAAGAGCGAAGAGTTTTTTAGTAATAAAAAGTACGTTACTGTTTTAAAAGATTCAATTTCTACAAGAAATTAAGAAAAAGTCCTATTTTTTATGTTATTTGTTTCGTTTACGTCATATATGTGTACAGCAGCCGTGATGCTGAATATTACACAATTAATTTGCTATAATGTATAATTAATTAATGCTTGAAGAAGTTTGTCGGGGGGTGGAGTCAGCAAAGAACAACATAAATAAAAAAAAACATATTTATTTATTTTATGCCGACGTTTCGACCTGAGTTTCAGGTAATTAAAATTCAATTAATTCAAATTATCCTTTTTAAAACAGAATTTTTATTTGATTTTGATCATTTCAATAAAATACTTATAGTGTCGTGTACAATTCAAACATATTTAGCAATAAGTAATTAATAAAAATTGTTACACATACTAAATTTTATAACAAAATATATTAGTATTTGAGAACTTGAAAAGGACATAAAAAAGATCTGTACACTTTTATAGTTTTCTTAATAAACTATGATTATTAGGAAAGATGATAAAATAGGAGAAGTAAGAAACTAGGAAACACAAAATGTTACATATTAATTTTATGATATGCAATATTCAATTATTATTAA
>NW_027111898.1:754306-756321 GCF_000696795.3 Halyomorpha halys
ATATTATTATATAATCCTATCATCATTTTAAAAACAGAATATTAATTTTGTAAACTGACATTTTAATTCTTAATTTTATTTTACTAAGTAGATTTAAGTGTGCGAATATTTTGACAGCGAATACAATGTTCACTAACAAATACTTAAAATATTATTTATACTTACAAATACTTAAAAATAAAAATAGTTCAATGATTGCATATATATAAACGAAAAGTACATAGGAAGATGATAGTTGATCTTGTGAAGTTGATTGTAGGAAAATAGTCCTGGTGGCGGTCAATAAAGGTATTAAAATAGTAAAAGAAAACTATTTATTGTTAAATTAAAGTTTAAGTTTCCCCAAAGGAAATAATAATAATTTAAGGAAGTATACATATAGGTGGACTAAAAACTAGTAACTAATAGATTCTAATTATTTATCTAATTCAAAATACAGAACTAGAGTAATTAATTGTAGAAAAATAGTTGTTATAACTAGTTATTAACATGGTAAAAGGTAGAGTAAGGTAAATATGGCAAAGGAGAGGTATAGTAACAAGTAAAAGGAAATATTAAGAAAAATAATTAAAAAACAAATAAATAGAGAGGGGAATACCTGTCAGTATGAAACAAAGATGACAACTATCATTGGAGAACATGTGTCCAGGTATAAACCTTTACTAGGGTAAAAGTTTTTATAATATATAGGTAAACTGACAGAATCATCAAATCTCTTATCTAATGTTACAATAAGCAAATAATGAGATAAATGTAGAGTTACATGTATAAGATATTACATACGGATTACATACAGTATAGAGAGAGTGACAAAAAATTATATATAAATATATTCATTAAAAAAATAAAATTAAAGTTATTAAATAAGAATAAAAATCCTAAAAAATGGGAGGAATTATTTACACATAAGTTATATAGAAAATATTAATGTAATCACATCCATTGCCTATTTACATTTTTATTGCTTATTTATTATATTGATAATACTCATGAATTTTACACATTAAAAATATCAATTAATCCGCCGTTTAACCTATTCAAGGACAATTCCTTGCAAACGGTGCGTGGGAACGCACGCATATTGGAACTAGTAATGTCTTCAAAGGGTTTTCAACATCTAATAACGCACCATCCGAAAATACATGCCTTATGGTAGTTTACAGGCAGGTTGTTACTGTTTTAGAGATAAAAAAAAGAAAGAGAAAAAAACACGAAAACAGTTGGTATAGTATTGTTTCCGCTCCACCATATGCGTCCAGTCGTCACGCAGTCTATACCAAAAGTACTGGAGAACTTCTAAATAACTAAATTCTTCCAGCGTCTTCTTTCAAGCTTTCATAGATCAATTAAATTATTTATAATAATTTATTTTCCAATAAAACTTTTATTTAATGATATTTGTCGTCTTATGACAGTAATTGAGAAGTTTCCTAACAAAAGTTAATAAATGCACTTCTTAAAAGTAGGGCAAATAAAAATTCTAAACGCAAAATTTATAAATACTACTGCTGCATTATTTTTTTATAAATAATTTGCCAAAATTATTTAAAAAACTTTTTTATTGATTCTTAAGTTTTTAAATTTAATTCATTGTTAATTAATAGTTGTTTAATATTTCAGTATTTTTCAGGATATTTCTTTTTATGTGTATGAAACTAACCATCAATACATGCTGAGTTGCTTTGGAATATTTTTATTTTCTTAATTTGTTAATTACGTATTATTTTATTAATCATGAATCAACCATTGTTCTAATATATTATTATTAATAATAATTTATTTATTTGTTTATGGGAGAACAACCATACAAATAGAGTAAGCCAGTCAAATAGTTAAATTAAATAATCAATTGTAGTAATTTTACAAAAATGGTGAGTTAAAGATCATTTAAATAGACTAATAACAAACAGTATACCCAAAGTGGGCTATCTACATTCGTCAGAAAAAAAAACAATAAAACAAAACCATCACTTCAGTAAGAATAAAACAAAAACGCCACTTCAAGACTGGATTCT
>NW_027111898.1:756401-776061 GCF_000696795.3 Halyomorpha halys
TATAAAGTTTAAGATCCAATCCTGAGGGTACAGACAATGCATACAACTGATTTTGGTTAATATTGCTTAGTTTCGGGATGTATCGGATTCGGTTCTCAAGATACGCAGAGCAGTTTGTTAAAAAATGGAAACAATCCTCCAGTGACGTTCTATCCCAAGCTGGACCAAGCTTCTGTGGGTCTAAAGTCTTTGGATATTATTAATAATATCAATTATTGTTTTTTTAATATGTCTTATTGTTAATTTATCCTAAAATTTTATTTTAAGTGGCATTCTTTTATTCTGTTTACATAACTGAAACTTAATTTTTTTTCACTTATACTTTTTCTTTTGAAAACTTAGATTTGTCTATTTTGCATTATTTATTTTGTAATTAAACAATTCTAACTATCTTTGTCCTTTACTATAATGTAAAGTAAATAAGTAACCAAAATAAACATATACGTCTGTTGTGTAATGAACATTATTATGACAAATTGTTTTTAGACGTTTATTAACCATCACATTTAATAATAAAAAACCAAGATATCTACATGCTTGTTCAATAAAATCATAGGTTTTTCAAGAGTCGTTACATAATTGATTAATTTTAGCACTCTTTAGAAAATACGAGACCAATAAATAAACAATCCTCTTTTAAAATATTTAGGTTATCCTTATTGCCTAATTATCAAGGCGTAAGAAATCTGTTTCCTCCTTTTTTTTTCTTGGTCAAAGGGTCTAAAAGTATAAGGCAGCCTCTAGAGCAGAAAAAGAAATATTGCTCCGCAGAAATGTCTCGAACATCTGTTGACGGCATTTCTCACAGAATAGTATGTCAACTGCCTGCCAGTAGTGGCACCAGGCAGTCTGCAACTTCCTTTTGGTGGAAGGGGGAAGGTTTCTGCCTGAGTACTTTTATTGCCATTCCTATCCCAGCGTGCGACAAAGGAAATAATAAATATTCCATCAAAGATTGAAACCGAGGCCGTCGTGGCAGAGTTTGTTGAGGCGTCATCTAAGCACCCATGTTTGATTTCGAAAATGCACCCATCTAAAAAAAACACATGAAGAGATTGAATAAGAAGATCTTTAAAATTTTTTTTAACTACATAACCATAGGAGCATACACGAGGCATATGAGAGAGGAATTAAACAGACTTAAAATTTCAGATACCGACTGTCTAGATAGAGATACGTATAAGAAAACATGGAAAAATCTCACCAATATTGGAAGAGGAAAAAAAATAGGAATGAAGTGGTCCGAAGAAAGAAAAGAAAGGCAGTCGAGGATGATGAAACTGCGATGGGAAGAAAGAAAATCAAGACTTCCCAAGAAGCCTAAGCAATGATATTCACGTGGTCCTTAGTGGCCGGTACGTGAAAAGATAAATAAATAAAAATTTTTTTGTTGAATTGAACTAACTTATATGCTGTTTAAACGACAAGGGAAACATTTTGCAAACGGCATGCTAAAGTTATTAAAGGTAAAGTAAATAGAAGATGGGGACGGATCTATTTACCCAGATTATATTTAGGTTTTCCAATGATTTTTTTTTGGCAGTAATTTAGTTCAAAAATATTAGTAAAATGTTCCCTGTCAGAAATTTCCCCCAGATGAGCTGTAGGGGTTCAGTACGCAGAACAAATAACAAGAATAGGAAGTTATTATAAAGAATAAACTATGAGAATATCAGGCACAGGTTATCTAGGTTTTGAGATAAAGGCTACCCGTAAGTAATCCTTGAATAGCTGAGGGAGAACAAAGCTAATATACATTATCGCATAAATGGACGTAGTGCAGGGAAACGCAAGGTCGACTTCCAACTAGAGAACACTATTCAACAGAAAATATGCTGAGGTTGCAGGGAAGTATTTACTGAGAAATCTTGGGAAAGAAGGGTTTCTTTGAAGACCATCTGGCTCAGACAGCCTGGAGCCGAGGAGTACGTCTAATCTCTTTAGCATGGTCTGTTTCGGCCCTCTAGGGTTCGTCTGTACCTGTTTTGGATTATTAGCTGGATTTATGACCACCAAAAAAAAACACCTATTTTTTAAAAAAAAAGTTTTATTATATTTGTTAGTTATTTCTAAACTGACTGTATAGTTTATAAGTCGTAAAATAGAAATTTATTTTTTCAATACATTTATGAACATAAGGAGTTCATTGATCCAAGAGTCTACTGTCAATTATTATAATCTGTAATAGATGTCTTACGAAATAAGTAATACTGGAAGATTATTACTAAATAAGTAATAGTTTTATGATGTTGCACTTTCGTTTAAAAAAAACAAACATTTAAAATTCATAAATAATTAAATAACAGATAGGAATAAACAAAAGTGAAATAGATGTAATTCGAATTAACATATAATAATAAAATAAGGACAGTAATCGCATTCATACTTATAACTACATTATTTAAAAACTCGGCTCTTTGAACCAACATCTTTCTATTTATAATGAGGTGTAGATAGTTGACCGTAGATTAATGATTGGAGAAGTTTGTCGGGGGGTGCGGTCAGCAAAGAACAACATAAATAAACAAAACTATATTTATTTATTTTATGCCGATGTTTCGACCTGAGTTTCAGGTCTTCGTTGGCGTAGAAGGTAGGCCTGCAACTAAGGACAGAATGCCAGTATAATTGGCAAGGGACTACGTGAAAGGCTAAAAACCAGATGGAAAGACAGAATCGACAAAGATGCGAAAGAGATGCATGTAATAAACTGGAAACCAGTAGCCCAAGACAGACAGGCGTAGAAAAGGCTGGTTTGATAAAAATATATATCGAATTACTGTGATAACTAAAATGAAATTTTAGTTGCAGGCCTACTTTCTACGCCATAACCCCCCAGGTCGAAACGTCGGCATAAAATAAATAAATATAGTTTTGTTTATTTATGTTGTTCTTTGCTGACCGCACTCCCCGACAAACTTCTCCAATCATTAATCTACGGTCAACTATCTACACCTCATTATAAATAGAAAGATATTAGTTCAAAGAGCCGAGTTTTTAAATAATGTAGTTATAAGTATGAAAGCGATTACTGTCCTTATTTTATTATTATATTTTAATTCGAATTACAACTATTTCACTTTTGTTTATTCCTATCTGTTATTTAATTATTTATGAATTTTAAATGTTTGTTTTTTTTTAAACGAAAGTGAAACATCATAAAGCTATTACTTATTTAGTAATGATCTTCCAGTATTACTTATTTCGTAAGACATCTATGACAGATTATAACAAAACTTCTACGACAAACTTCTCTAATCTTTCTATTCAAAGTAAAATATCTTTTCACCATACTATAATATATTTTCTCTCGGAATCCGGACTCAAATTAGGCTCAAGACTTAGGATTGTAGTATGTGAAGTACCCACAGTGAGCTACCACACTCCATATTATTGTAATTAGTTCTATAAATTGTATAAGGTATCATGAGATAATGAATTATTTCGTTCATTAAGAATATGAACAAGTTTCTTCCAGTATCTATGTTTACAAAAATAATTTTCTAGTTTATTTTCGGGTGATGTCAAATTTATTGACTGAAATCTTCCTAGTTAATATTAATCACAAAGCTCTTTAAGTTCCCCTGATTACTTGTCCAATTTTAGCCCTCCACTTAGTGATTAAAAACGTTTTCGTAAAAACTTTTCTCTTAAGAATGAGGGAGCTTTGAGTTCAGTCATCTGATTAGTTATAACCAAAATTAGATATAGATTGTAGGAAGGTAGGCCGGGTGTGGGTGAATAAAGGTATCAAAATAGTAAAAGAGAACTATTTATTGTTAACCGACGTTTCGCCCCATTTTGCAGGGCTTCGTCAGGGCTGTCTGATGGTTAAACAAAGGACAACTGCAAATAAAATATAATTCATAAATAAATATACTTTGTAGTGATATTTTTTACCATTAATTCAATTGTAAATTAATTTTTTAGTAATAAGGTCAAATATAATACGGCTATATTATTAATCATATTTCCGGAAATGTTTATCAACCTGAAAAACATATTTTTTTCTTAGTTCCTAATGTTAATATCCTTATAACATTAGTTTCAAGTCAAAATCTGAGTGAGTCCGCCCTGTATAGTTAGAGGGAATAAAAAATAGCAGCTGTTTTAAAACGTTAGAAACATTAATTTTTATTTGGTGGTTCATATCTTTAATGTGTTAACAACATTGGAAAACCTAATAGGAAATCGTAGAATAGTAAATTTGCTAAACTAAGAGCCCTACTAGGACTGTTTACGTTCAATAGTTACCGAGATACAGTTTGTTGAACAAAAAATCAGTACTTAATGGATTTATTTTGGGTAAAATGTATCTCAGAACCATTAGAACTACAGATACCTGCCAGCACTCAAATTAAAGCTAGTTAAATACACTATAAAGTAGTTTATGACGTTTATCTTCGTAGGAGTATTAGTTTTCAAGACATTTGCTAAAACAAATTTATTTTTAGTTGTTCCAACAAAATTTAATATCCAATGCAAATTTAATATGCAAATATCATAAGAAATACTTCTCCTACAAGGGTTATCTAACTGAAGAAGAGAAACAATGCGAACTTGGTTAACAATAAATAATTTTCTTTTACTATTTAGACCTACATATATTGACCGCCATTCGGACAATCTACTAAAAATAAATATTTTGTGAATTCATTTTGCAAATATCATGAAAACTACAGCCCTAATGGAAGAAAAACGTCATACATTACTTTATAGTACATTAAACTAAATTTAATTTGTGTGGTTCTGGATATAGTTACTACATACAATTGATAATACTAACTACTAATTAAGTACTACTACTAAGTACCTACATAGTTTTCATTAAAATGATAAAAAATTTATACGAAATTACTTTTTTCTCCTCTTGAGCTCTTGGACTATGCGGGGCTTTCATTATTTTCAATGTAAGATGAAACGAAGATAAGAAATTGGATTGAATGTTAAAACGTTGAACTTAAATTCACAGCGACTTATTTGATGAAAAGATTACGGTAACAAAAGTCTAAGATTATTATTACTATTGTTTTGTTTTTTTATCAATTTTTTTAATTTGAGATTGACCTATAAAGTAAAACGCTTTTCAAAAAATGTAATGTCGCACAATTTTCAATTATTTTTCAAAAACTGCAGACTTTTTTTGATAGGTATTTGAATTTCAGAAATGCACAAATAATTCTTATATAGAGGACATATAATAGATAATTTTTCAGCTTTTTCATAAAGATATCGAAATCACCTTTTATACTCGATATTAAATATCTTAAATCATTAATTTTTTTTTTTTATATGAATTATAAACTTATTTTATTTTTAAGTTTTTTTATGGGCTGAAGGTATGTGCTAACCCGCTGTTCACAGAGGTGGCCCTCCACCAAGACCCGGGAGGTGGCAAAGCACTGTCCCCTTGGTCGACGTCCGACGGGAATGGGCTCTGCAGCCTGAAGTCATCTTAACCCATCTCAACTTTTATTCCCTAGTGGAGCGGCCCTCCCAGTTCTTTGTACCCCCCCTGCCAGCGGTCAATATTGTACTCAATATATTCCTGGGTCAATATTGTACCCCGCCTTCAGGGGACCCAGACCAACCCCCATTTATAATGCCAAGTGTATACGTCAGTATATATTCATATATATATACTAATATTGTTATTTATCTGTTTAATAAATGAAGGTAAACAAAAATAAATTATTTTATCTAATAATATAGATCTAAATAACCGTTTATTTGATCGGTAGTAGTTCTGGGTACTCGTGATCCAAAGAAGGATAGGTATGCCATTGAAATCAACTTCGTTTACAAATCCGTATATGCTAGGTTTTAATCAACTCAAAGATCGTTAACTGACTCAACATGGGCACACAATGGCGAGCCGCTATGGCCTCAAACGCACCAATTTGCCTCTTACAGAGTTTTGAATGATTTTTCGCAATCCGCTTAATACCCGCAGAACCATTCTCTAGATCGGAGTAAATCCAACCAATGGGAGTTGTGCAACAGCCGTTAGAAGTTAATTGACCAAGTCCTAAGATGTTCCCGAGTCCTTGGCGGGAAGCCGTCTGAGTAAACCTGCTTCTGCGTTTAAGTGCAAGAAAGAGAGAGGTAATTAATTGTGAGCCCTTGTAAAGGAGGTTTCACAGGTAAATAGTCTTTGGGTTTTTAAATCTAAACTATTATACAAATTTATACAAACTTCAATCGATAAGAATATAGCAGCTTTCAGATTGGTTTAGTAAAAATAAGGAATCTATTTTATTTAAGTAATTCTGATAAAAAAAAAAAGAAAAAAAAAGTTATACAGACTGATTAGGTACTAGGTCTCAGTAAATTATGGAGAAGAAAAAAAAATATTTTAAGATCTTTACAATTTTAATTAAAACTAGATACATAAGTTTCATAAGTAATGAACCTACAAACATTCAGAATTCTGTCTCTGAGAAGTGATTTGAACTTATAGCAAAAGTAAAGCATGATTTAATAAATAAATATATAATTAAATAAAATTTAAAAAGACAATAAAAAATCGAACATTTTCTTAGTATTTTAATATCTTATAGAAAAGATCCTTTTTTATTTTTAATGACCTCCTTCTTGGTCATTTCTAACATGGGTGAGCAGGTTATCTACAGGGTGCCGGGAGGTCAAGTTTCCAATTTTTGGGACCACCGCAGAAATAAAAGTCGACTCCCCAGGCCGGATTCGAACTGGTGCCGCTGCAGTTCCAATGTTGCAAAGACCTACGCCTTCAACTCCCTCAGCTGCTGAAGACCATGGAAAGATGGAACATCTTTGTGTTTTTTTTCCTTTGAATAAATGAAAAATAAAAGTTCCATTTTCTAAATAATTCAAATTTATCAATAATTGAATTATCGTAATAAACGTGAAAATTAACACTTACAAAAACTGTTTCTTTGTTTTGTATTTGCCAGTAGTTGAATAAACAAATAATAAGCACAAGTTTTATACAATAATTTTGATCAAATTTGGAACAACCGTTCATCAACCAACTAAAAATTTCATAATACCACAATATCGTTTGAAAATCTCTGAATTATAAAAAGCGGTAGAGTACTAATTTTTACTAGAGCATATTAACGCTGAAATTTATTTTATTTAGTGGGACTGTTGACAAATTGTTCAATTCAGACTGAATGAAAATCCAATATTATAGTGTTGTTTTTTTTTACTTTACTTAATATTCATGATTGGTTTGTAAGAAACAGCCAATTACAAATAGAGGATTACATAAAAAAAAAAGGTTCATGAAGTTCCACTCCCAGTTACCTACAGTCAAAGGAGCAATGACCTACAACTTGGAAAACCCAACCACAACCCGAAGACTGAAGCTGCAGGACATCCTGTTATAAATTCTATATTTCATTTCGGTTATTGTTACTCTAAAATTTTATTATACCTTAATTTATTCTTTTTTCTCTTCAACTTTTCCTTAAATTCACTTTCTTTTTTTCATTAGAAGTCAATTATTAATTTTGTTAAATCCATCAATGTCATTGTTTTTGTTATTAACTTTACTTTTATCTTTAATTAAGAATTATTATTTTAATCTATTTGTTTTATCTTCATTTTTTTTTATTTATAACATTGTATATAGTTAGGAGTGTCTTTTGTATAAGGCTATACCTCCTCCCCCCCCTCATAATGAATTGTTAAAAAAAAAGTGTACCGCTTATATTAACCATGTTAGGCCCACCAGGCCGATCTGGTATTAAATAAATAATTAAATAATAATTAATAATTATGAAATCCGGTCTGAATGAGCTACATTATCCATATTACCATTGTCTAAAAATATGAAAGAATGTAATATTACAAAATAAATATATAATTTCAAGTAATTAATAAAAGGAACGGAACGACCGAAGAGATAGGAGCGGCCTATCGTTGCAGAAAGTCATCAAACCCTACGCCCCTTTTATCGCTCAGTAAAATAACAAATGAAGTGGTCAATGGAGAGATGTTTTTGCAGGAATGGAGCGGAGCTACTTAGCATGCAGGCGCTGCAGCCGGGAATTGCATCCTAATGCAGATATGCTAAAGCGAACGTTGACATCGGAAGACGTGCTATTAATTGGGTTCCAGAGCCCTACCCTAGTCCATTGCTATAATAACAGTCCTCCAGCGCCTTCCCAATTAATGCTACTCCGCAATGAGTGCGCCATTCCACCATCTAATTCCATTTCGCAAAATGGACTGCGGCACGCGAGAACCTTAGGCTGTTCCAGCTACTTCAGCTAATAAACAAAGACCGGATTTTAATTCAATAAAAAAAAATCGACCATAAATAGCTGTGTAATAAAAAATCCAATAAATAAGCAAAGTGCTAAAATATGGTAATTCGTGTTGGAGGAATCGCTTTCAAATTTGGAAAAAAAAAAGGTTTCCATTTTTAATGACCTCACCACCGTAAAAATTGTCTCAAAACATAGCCTTATTTTTTTCTTTTAATATTAAAATATACAAAAAGTAACAAAAAAAACAAACTAAAATTTGGTTTATTTGATAATTTCTTTTTCCATGTCATCAATTTATTGTTATTATTATTTGTTGATACTTTCTGCTCCAGATTAATATATTAGTTTTATTTGAACATTTTACATGTGTTAATTTCACTTTGATAAAATATTCCTTATGACATTTCAAATGGTCCATCTTCATGAATTGATTCAAAAAGTAGTTAGAAAGTGCTGTTTATGATTTTAAATACTTTTCTTTTTACATTTGAAGTATGCTAACGAACTAGAAAAATAGTATTTATTATTAATAATTTGTATTAAAAAATATATATATAAATTATCAATAATAAAAAAAAAACTTGAGATGGTCTGCCCAATAAAGCAAGCGGGTATAAAAAATGGAGACTGTTTTAAAAAGTTAAAAAAAAAATCATTCGGACTCTATTAAACTACTACACTAGAAAACCTAATAGGACATCATTTGAACAAGAGTAAATTTGGTAAAATATGAGCCCTAATAGATTTTTTAATTTTTTTAAAAAGCAACATTTTATGACGAAAAATCAGTAGCTAGTGAATTTATTTTGGAAAAAATATATCTCAGAAACCATTAGACGTACAGACGTCTATTACCACCCATATTAGCTCAATGTTCTATAAAGTAGTTTATGACGTTTAAATTATTGCATTTTCGATATTTACCAATAAAATTAATTACTTTTAAATGTAAAAAAATATATATAAAATAATAAAAAACACTTAATAACTATTTTTATTGTAACAACACCTGAACAATACGGAGAGTCCAAAACATAGGAAGGTAAATCAGAAGAACAAATAAAATTTATTAGTGGATGGTCTGAACCATTTACTTACTAGAGTTATCAACTATCCATCTATTTCCAGTTATCTAGAAAAAATGGATTTTTTTTTCTATACTATTGCACTTAGAAATGATGTTTTGTTTATAGATTCCAACATTTACAAAGGTAACAAAAATAAAATTTATTTATTCATCTGTTTACTAATTTCAATAATAAGACATTTTCATTTTACAAAACATGACATTTCTTGTATGCGTTTACGTTACTCATATTAGTCCAAATGGGTGTAGATACTTATATACAGTATAGGTAATTTGTTTATAGATATTATCTACTTATTATAGATAAGTGAGAGTAAAAAATAAAAATGTATGTCAACGAAAAACTCGGATTATTAAGCACTGTAAATCAGGCCATATTTTTGTAGGATGAGAATTTAAATTGTAACGATATGAGGTCATCATAATTATTATTAATGGTTACAGTTCAAATCTGTTCATATAACCTATCAGTAAACACGTCCTTTTGGACGCTGCGTAGACAATAGCTCGTAAAGAAGAATTAGCTGGAGGTGTAAAATATACGCAGCTGGAGTTGGATTACTCCTGGAAGGAGACGGGCTCTTGCACAAGATCCAGGCAGCCGCTCCTAGCTACACCTGTTTTATGAATGGACCGGCCTCTGTTGACATCTCTGGAATGCCAAGGACCTCTGCATCTTCGCTTCCGGATGGTCCTTCGATCTACGTGGTTTCCTGGAGAAATTGCGTATATCCTACGCAAGCTAAGCTAAATATCACAAGTGAACTTCATTTCGTTTAGTATATACTAAAATATATTCTCCAAACATTTTTGGATTTTATCTCATCTAATTGTTAGAATAACGAGGATCTCATCCTTTAAATACTATAAATCTTGAAATTTGTTTTCTTTAATAAACAGACGCATGCATAAATATGAGTGAGAATAGAAAGGTGTAACTAAACTCTTTGGAATCAATAATGCTATTAAAAACTTAACGAAACCAATGGTTCGATGCCGGTACCACCTATCTCTATAAATATTTCCAGAGATGTTCGTCCAAACCCAAATCTACAAAATCATTCTTGAAGTAATCCTCCCTTGTACGCTTCGGATGTTCTTATTAACATTTTAGGGACCTGTTCGTCACTAAGCCCTACAACCTAACACGCCCTCTTATTCGCTTGTCAGCTGAATTATAGTTCCTGCAATTCGGCATTGTACACCCTTCTGAATTATTCAGTTAACTCATCCTTCTTCGGTCCTAATATTTTATGCAATACTTTATTTTCAAAAACCTTGAGACGGCATTCCAGGCATAGCTGAAGGTATGCTAATGATACTATTGGATGAAGACGAGGAAACAATAAAACTAAATATAATTACGTTGATAATAACTAGTAAGGAAATAGGTCTAACCAGTTCCAGGTCACAGAATTCAAAATTACGTGACCGTTTAAATCCTCGGGTTGTCTCATCCTTCTTTGGTCCACATATTTTACGTAATATTCTGTTTTTACAATTCTTAAAGAGTTATTATTCCTACAACGTAAAGCTTTTGTTTCCGTAAAGGATAGTAGGAAATATAATAATTCAGCAAATTTTAGCTTTTTTTTAAAAAAAAAAACCAAAAAACAGTATATAGTATCTATTCTATTCTAATTTATAATAAATAAGTGCATTCGGCAACAAAATCAATAAGTTTTTAGTCTTTGATTTAAATAGGTGATTTGGATGAAATGATTCGATGGCTACCACCATGTCATATTGGCTCACCATCAATTTCTCGAATGCCTGAAAAACAAGTGACCTTCCATTCAGCCATGGATTCATGATAATGGGCGGTTTTTCCAACAAGCCATTTTCATGTCATAGATATAATTCTCATCATATTTATTTATTTTATTTTTTTCTGTACAAACCTTGTAGATCGTTTGTGCCTTAACAAGGCTTGTTAAGTTAAAAAACGTTAATCAGACCCAAGATCTGCATATCTTAGAATATTATTTTTTTTTTTTCAAATTTGTTCCACGTATCTCTGCGGTGTCTTTGTTCATTCTATTTACCAATCAGATCCGTTCTAGCCAGTTGCATTACAAAGAGAAACCTTGAAGAAAACATTAAGAAAAAGTAAACTCTGTAAAAATAAATTCTAAATAAATTTCTAAAAAAACCTTAGAAAAGAATAAATTCTGGATCTATACTTAAGAACGTGATTAAATAAATATAAATATTAAAATTCATTTATAATAGTAACTGAGTGCTTATTAGAAAATTATCATGGGTGCATCTTATGTAGATAAGTTAAATTTTTATTAAAAATATTAATTTGTAACAGCTATTTTAAACGGAAAAATGTCAATTTTAAAATAAACTAAATAACTTTTTGTAGTAGAAATTTAATTTGCTAAAAAAAAACTTTTTTTTTAACTATTCGAGACAACATTTTTAGAGACCATCCCCAGAATCCCTCAAACTAAAAAATGTTTCTCAATGTTGGTCATTTTTGATAAAAAAACATGTTTGCAATAGAAATCAGTGGCTTTGTACAAATAAGATGATTGCACGCCGTGTGTACATGTAGCTCCTCTGAATGTTTTTATTACCAGGGACGGATAAATTGAACAACATTAATTCCAAAAATAGTCGGGTAACATAAAATCCTTATTTTAGGTTCGGTAGTGAAGAGAATAATATAATTTTAGATAAAATGAAATAAGTAAAAATAAAAAAATATAAACACAAATTTTTAAGAAGCAGTTGAAGATAATGAACTTTCTTGGAATGGTGACCCTTACGTTTGTTGTACAGAATGATAAAGCTTGAAATGATCACCCAAAGATAATCCAACATAAAGACAGCATCAAATATTATTTTTACACTCTTCTAGGATTTTGTTTTAAGCCAGTCTTGTTCTAACGGCCACTTCTTCCATACTGACTGATAATTGCAATTCACGATCATTTCACACACCGGTGTAAATTGGTCTAGAATGGGTTGACAAATATATTCATTAAATTTTGATAAACAATTCTCCATTTACTAAATGTACTACACGATGTTTTAACAAAACGATGAGAGTAAACGATATTCAAGATCAATACAAGAAAGAAATGAATAGTCCTGAGATAATTCGCCAGTAAATAGATAGAACGAAAAGCAATAGACCAATGAAGATACCACAAAATTGACAAAGTGGTATTTAGTGATCCATTTTGAACGCTCCGCAAGCCAACCGTGAGTTTACTTATTGTTTCGGTAGAGTGCTTCCAAAGATTATTTGCACTGTAAATGCACATAAACAGTAAATACAAATAGACCAAATCAAAAGATGCATAAAGAGGTCCCCAGAATAATCGAATATTCTTAAGTAACTGATCTATATGATGCAATTAAGAGAATTATATTAATTAATTCTGAATGAAATAATTGGGGAACTTAAGCTACATAGTGAGGATATGTGGCTCGAAGCAATCCATCAGGACGCCATTATACAACAATGAATGTCAGTATAATTGGTAAGGGACTACGCGAAAGGCCAAAAACCAGATGGAAAGACAGAATCGACAAAGATGCGAAAGAGATGCATGTAATAAACTGGAAACCAGTAGCCCAAGACAGACAGGCGTAGAAAAGGCTGGTTTGATAAAAATATATATCGAATTACTATAATAACTAAAATGAAAATAAATTTGACAATAGAACAATAAACAAAGAACTGCGAGTAACACCTGAAGAAGAAGCTACAATTATAACAAAAATAGACAAACATAAGAACAAGAAGATTAGAATGGTTTTTACAAAAACTCAGTGAAGAATTTAGTAAGATAAGCTCAGAATATTTTTTTTCTATTTATATAACTTTATGATTTTCTTTTTTTGATTATTTTTTTTTCTACATATTGGTGTAAATTTCATGTTTATGTTTTATGAGTTAAATTTAATACGATATCTTGTACTTAATACCAGTGACGTGGCTGGGAAAGAAGCGCTGGGATTCATAAGTTCTCCCATGCCATCCACATCATATAGGTATGACTGTATTCAAGATTTTATTTTAATCATTTACCACAGTTGTTTTCATATTTTCTATTATTTAACTCAATTATCCGTCTATTATTCATAATAAAATTTGATTTTTTAATTATTTATTTGTTTTTATTCTAAATTATTTTATTATTATTATTTATGTACTTTTATTTTTAGTTAATATTTATATATTATATATCACATTACAATATGGCATTACATCATAATATGGTATGATCCCTAATACCTATTTATTTCCCTTGAGTGTGACAGAATGAATTATTGCAATATATTTTTTTAAATTAAATCTTGTACTTATTAAAATATTATCTGAATTTTGACCTCATGCTGAAAAATCTTGACGGTCATACATATTATGAATAAATAAATAACAATAAACAAAAATCAGTTCTTATCTCATGCGGTAAACGGGCGATGAAATATACAAATTGGTTTTCAGTTCCTGAACCTAATACGGGATGAGTTAGTTGGATTCGCCATCTTGAATCGCCATGTTCGGTCTGAAAATCACGGATAATGTACAGTTATGGCATAAATTTTGTCAATAAGTTGGGTTTAGAATCTGCAGTGGGAGATTGTTTAGCATAATACTCCAACCATATGGGTTTATAACTTCAGTAATTTACGGTAATTTCGAAGCTGTAGAAGAGCCGAATCAGATTAGATTTCCCATGACACTTTATGGAGAGTTTCGATAGGGTAAAAATCTAAAAAGGTTTATTTACCAAAGAACGAGTCATTTTAGATGTTAACAGATGGATGAAGACTGTAATTCTTAGTGCTCAATTCGAAGCCGTGGGTAGAAGTGATTGCTCTTGGTTAATATTCGAATCTGATGTAACAATAAATAATATATTTAAAAATAAAAATATTTAATTTTGTAAATTTTGCTCGATATAAATTGCTTAAGTATCGGGGCTTAAAACAAAATACAAATAAAAATAACAATAACCAAATACACAATACTACATTGTGGTACAAATAAAATAAACTCCGATAAGCTTCATTACATTCATAAAATAATGCCTTTAATAACTGCCCACATCGGTATCTAGAATTAGTATTTCTTCTGATTGCAATTTAATAAACTAAAACAACCCTCCATCAATAATAATCGATTGCCATGAATCTGATAGCAAGAATCGATCCTTCATCGAAGCGCTTCTTCGCACGGCTATATCGGATGCGGGTATCATCTCGAGGCCTTTTCTCCTCTTATTGTAATACGGGGTGGCCAGAGTGGCGGGAGGGGTGATATAAGATTACATAACAATTTACACCTTGCAAAACCCCACATCCTTCGCTAATTGCCGGTCTAGGAAAATTGAATTCGTATTCTAAATCATTATTTAGCGACTGAATGTAAGAGAAATAAATAATATAATTTATATATTGTCTGCGTTTATTTTTTAAACATAATCAACATATAGCAATATTATTTAGAGTCAACCGCAAAATTCAACCCTGACCACCTATTTTATAAAAAAAAATATTTATTTCAGAGTCCATTTATAATTTTCTGGAGAGATTAAAACCCGATTGGAGATTCCCAGAGAAAAAACATCAATAAACATAAAGTAAGAAGATGAATGAACATCAAATTTAGTTATAATAAATACAATAATTATATTAAATGATAATATATTGGGTTGTAAAATAAGTTCGTAGCGTTTTTCAATATTTCAGTTTAATCCTCTCTGTATTTATAAAATAACGTTAACTAGGTCAATAATGTTTACTAGGTCAATAATGTTTACATATTTTAAAAAAGAATTAGTTAAGGTGCTTTTATGCTTCAGTTTCAACCGAGATTCCTTATCTTTGATATTTTTCTTGCTCGAAATGGAACAAAAAAAAATTCATTTTCGCCATTTAATGTTTTTTATTTCCAAAAAGGAAAATCCGCTGCACGGTAGGTTAACAAAATTTGCAGTGTGTATGGCGTTGATGCCTTAAGAGGAAGTACCGTCCGTAAGTGGTTTATTCGGTTCAGAACCAGAAATTTTTACTTGGTTTTTTTACACTACAAGTGTTGATGATGAACAAATTCAAGCAATGGTCACAGACAACCCTTACTCTACGACAAGGGGGGTATAGCAGAAACGCTGAACATATCTCAGGCAAGTGTCTCAATCATGTGGGCTGCGGGATATCCATTTCCAGTTTTCCATCAGAATATCGCCCGTTCTCACGTGTCTTAGCAGACCCAGCAGAAATTATTGAAGTTTGGCTGGGATGTGATCCCCATTCACCCTATTCACCAGACATTGCCCCAACAGATTTTCACTTATTCCGGGCCCTTCAAAACTCTTTTACTTAACGGGAAACACTTTAATTCGCTCGAGGACTGCAAAACATACATAGAGGAGTTCATTGCGTAAAAATCTGAGAAGTTCTGAGAGGAAGGAATTAAAAAATTACCAAGAAGATGACAACATGTAATAGATCAAAGTGGGTCATATATAATTTATTAGAATTTTCTACAAGAATCAGAGGTTTTTATTAATATTAATATTAATTCATAATATTATTATAATATCAATATAATTATTATTAGTAAAAGTATAGTTAAATTTAAATTATGTTTTAGGTGTGACGATATTTATTATAATTATTACAAATAAATTTATAGTAACAATTTTTAGAAGTTCATTAAACAGATTTCTCTTAAATAGAATTTTTATTTCAGAATGATATGAACTACAAATAATTAAAAAAAATTAAACCAAAATTTAATTGTAACTGTAACAAATGCCCCCGTTCTAAGAACAAAAAAAATGACAATTTGAAACCCGTTAGAGGTAGAGAACAATTACAAAATCTCATTAACTCCAGCCTAATCGGAGGGTTACTTAATAGCCCCTAGTAATTGTTTAATGTCTTGTCAATTTGATCCCTTAACAAGAACTCTTCAAATATAATTCTCTGAAACCTCTTCTGCGACCACCCCTGGTTTATGGAACGTCTCATTTAAGGACATATTTATTAATGAAAAAAAAAGTTACGTACATGTCTTAATGTATTCTCTTTTGTATGTTGATGAAATGTAGCAATTGAGACAAGAATATAACATGTAGGGTTTCGAAGAATTCTTCTATTCATATTCAATTGTTCACTTAGTTTATATTTCATAATATCGATGCCTTACTTCACAGTGGTGTTAAGAAGGAAAATTAAAACTTTTCAAATATTTTTTTATATTTAAATGTTTAGGCATAGAATCTAATTCTGTTCGGACAAAAAAAAAAAAATTGTAATTTTTCTAGAAGAAAGAAACTTTAATTGTATTAATCCTAAATTTAAGGGAAATGTACTTAAAATCACTGTGAAGTAAGCCATCGATGTCACAGGGAAACATGTTGAAATTATGAAATTAGAGAAACCAACGCAATGAATACCTTTATAAATAAAAATACAAAGAGTATTTTCTATAAGATTCCAATAGTCCTCGACATAGTGGCTATTCAACATACATTTTATGTTCACAATATATAATATATGTTGAAATACAATTTAAAAACAAATTCATAGGATTTATGGGTTTTTCGTAGCTCTCGATTTGTTGTTCTGGGAACGGTACGATATGCATCTATATTAATAATGTTATTTGAATTTCTTTTTTTTTTTCAATTCGGGAAAATATGCTTCATATTTTTTCTTTTAATTAATTAATAAATTCTTTTATAGTATATATTTATCCACTTTTTATAAAGGCTAACAACGAGAGATAGTGGCCAAAACCGTTGCAACTATTTTTGAGAAAATTGTGAAATTGATAATAAAAGTGACAATTCCGTTTGGTAAATTTACTGAAAGGATGCTGGAACATAGAAGTCTTATAAATATTTTAAATATGTAATTTCATTTTCACCTAAACAGACCGTTTTGCGAAACTTGGACTCAAGGCATCATAAAACGTAAGGCAATAAAATAAAAATTAATCTTGTAAAATATTCAAGTGCTAAATCCTATAATGTTATTTCATAATTTCGGATCTAACTCAGAGACATTTCGCATAACTAAGCACATCAGCGACTATCTTATAACAAGGAATTCGAAACACGCTGGTTTTTAATGAGGCATCCGATCCCAGAGGGTACGGTTAACTAACTGAATATTTAATAACACATTAATACTAATACTAACTCCCACAATGGTATTTTTGTTGCCTCGATAATAATAAAACACAGGCTTCATAAATTCATTTAATTGCGTCTAATTCATCTCATGAATTATTCATCTCACTTGAGAGCAGTAAACGGAGTAGTTTAATTTATTAACTATCTCTGATTAACTATTTTTCAGATCAAGTTATATTTTAATTTTTAAATTATACATTAAAAATTTATAAATCTAAAATTGTATGATAATAAATGCTCTCTGAGAAATAGAGGAGGCCTTTAATTAAATGCAGACGCATAAAAAAGAATATCATGAGAGTTAAATTAGTCGCATATAAATTGTCAGTTATATCAATTATTTATAGGTAAATAAAATAATTAACAGATATTGGTTCGCCTGAACGCCGAACGAAGCGCCACTATCCAAGGGGCTACAGTGCTCACGCTGGCTAACAGGTAGCGCTATGAGCACTTTTTTTTCTCAAGACATTATTTTTTTTGTTATTACTAATTTTAACATAGGAAAATTACATTATGTAATTATATCTATTTTTTAAAATTCAAAAATGTATTTATTGATAGATATTACAATCTGCTACAACGTTGTTAGGTAATAGGTAATAGCGATGACTGATCACATTTATACTAAAATAAAATAACACAAGAATAAAATTAAATAAATGAATGAAAAAAGAGGAGTACATAAAAATAAATAAAATCTCTCTCTAAATATATCAACAAACAGAAGGATAAAGAAAATGAACATAATCAGACTGTAAACGAAAAAATAAATATTATAAAATAATAATAAACAAAATAATTTCCAGAAACATTTACACTCTTATATACTATATAGGATATAATTATATCTATTACATTAAAATTTGTATGTGCATCATAATTAAATAATTCCCGAAGACTTAAGACAACTGAAGGCTGCTTCAGGAGATCCTGTTAGACAAATATAGAATTTATAACAACATTTTTATTTTTGTCAATACTACTATTTTATTAATTTTTTCTCTTCGTATTTTTTCAAATTAACTTCCTCTTTCCTCTCCCCCATTTGAAATCAATTATTTATTTTATGAAATCTATAAATATCATTGTTTTTGTTATTAACCTCTCTTTTTCTTTTTTTTTTTCTCTCTTCTTAAGAATTATTATTTATATATATTTATTTTATTTCATTTTTTATTTATGTATATGTATATACTTTTTTCAAATTAATCGTCATTAGTAACAATTCATCAATATTTATAGTGTTGTCAATTGTTAGGGGTGACTTTTGCTCGGTACTATAAATTTGATTTTTGGAATTCATATTAAGCACTTTCGGGTTCTCAAAATATATGGGAGGTTATATTCTCAAGACATCGGACGCGCCTTTAATTCCAACAATAGTCACATCTATAGGCGAATTTGTTTTTATAATTACCTAGAACAGCCAAACTACCTCAAATGTATTGCTCCTATACGAAAGCTGCAAACAGCGGGTCGTATGAGAGTTTAGAGTAATGACAGCCTGGCGCTGTATCATGAAAACATCGCTCATGTTTTAAGGGCTAAAGAAGTTTGTAAGTGGTGAGGTCACCTTATCACTAATGGCATAAAGCATTTGATCCTTGGATGTTCCTTTGCTGAGATTCATTGAAAGAGATATCTCGATAAATATATCAATGCGGGATAACTTATCGTTGGAGAGAGGTTTAGATATTGAACGTCTTGAATATTTGAACAATGTTTTTTTACTTTATTATTTTATGTTTGAATCCCATAGTTTACTTAATAACCCGTAACTTTAAATCTAATAATTATTCCTGTCTTGGTATATTATATAAATATAGCGCATATTTTGGTAGCCGTTAGAATGGTAACTAATATATCGCATTATTACGACTTAAAGAAGTATATTTAAGTTGTAATTTTTTTCCTGTTTTAATTAAGTTTATTTTGTTAGTTAATCTACGGTGAAACTTAGTTCATATTGATCTGAACAATTTGTATGATATTAAAGTATTTATCTTTTTTCCTTCTTATATTGCCTTCATATATTATATCAAGCCTTATATTGTATCATTTACAAACTTAACTATAACTAACATTGATTCAGCCAGATTCCATGGCAATGCTATTTATAAGCCAATAAATACATTATTTTATATGTA
>NW_027111898.1:776111-785408 GCF_000696795.3 Halyomorpha halys
TATATATACATAATCTATAGTAGAGGTGGTAGGTAATGGCCTGCGGTGAGTTACTCCAGATATTGCTCTGTGGGATGGGATGAGACAGGCACGATCTCTACAGGATATTACAGCGGTTTGTCTGGCGAAGGGTAACATTTTCCCAGGCTACCAACTGCTGCAGTATCGGGTCTTTTTTATCATCAGTTGAAACTGGAATGGGAAAACAGGAAAATTCGAATAGGAAATGAGGAAAAAGGTAATGAAAGTCAGGTAGGAATGGTTAATGAATTCAATCCCAGAGTGTGTGAAGCCACTTTAAGCCAAAGTGTTTCAGTTATAACCGGAGGGATCGTCAACCGATTGTGAAAGAGATTTTAGTTTAAAGAATATTAATTCTTCAACTTTGAAAATTGAGAAATTTTCACAATAAAAAGAGATAAAAAAAATTATTTAAAAGGGAAATTTCTTAATTAAAAAAATATATTAAATCTCTTTAATAATGATGTTTCATTTATTTGAATAACACTTATATAGTATATAAATAAATATTTAATAACCCGACTATTTAGTTAATTAAGAAATGCAAACAATAAAATAAAAAATTAATAATAGCACGCAGTTCATAAAATACTAAAGTGCTTTCCGTTATCTTCATAGGTGACTGTTTACGGAGGATATAACTTTTTGGAATTCATTCCTATCATGAGAAAACAATTTGCGGCCATTAATTAAAATAACCTTTTTCACAATAAAATGCCCTTTTACGCAACAACTAGAAACCTCTTACAGCAATTAAAATTCTAGCTTAAAAAGTGAAATTCTAGCGGGACGCTGTGAGCAATGAACTAATGATGCCGTTATGTATTTTTAATTGAGGAAAGTAGAAACTAATTTTCGTTTTGAAAAGGAAAATACATTTTAAGGAACAATACTAACGCCTCATCAGCACGATGAATTATTCACTCATCATTAAATAAATAGTGATGCGTCAATAGTTCACCGTAGGTTGATATGAGTATGAAATAAGCGTGCGGTCAACAAAGATACACAAATAAATAAAACCTATTTATTTGTACCTTAATATTAGGCCTTCATTACGGCTGATAAACAAAACGAGATAACAAACTTAATTGAAAGAAACATAAAAATAATATAAAAACAAACAAACTCGGAAATATACATATCAATAAACTAAGTAGATGGTAGTAATGATGAGGAATTGGATTAACATAATAAAATACGTTCAATATCACTAAATATTATTTATTATTTAATTACTCATTAGCACCTTTCATTGTATTTATTTCCTTCTTTACTTGAGCACTGTTTACATTTTAATAAACTTTTTATTATTTATATTGTATAATTAATATTTATACAATATTATATGCTATCTTCTATTAGTATAAACTACTATTTGCTTAATTTATTGCTATGTATATTTTCAAGTTTTTTGTTATTATTTTCTTATTATGTTTCTATGAATTAAGGTTGTTATCTCGTTTTGTTTTTCAGCCCTGACGAAGGCAGGCGAAACGCCGTCACAAATAAATAAGTATCATAGCTGACCGCACCCCTGACCATCTTCCCCACTTAATTAAGTGAAGTGAAATTTTGTCAATTAGTAATATAGGATGAAATGCGTATTGATATCAGATTAACAAGTGCTTTAGAAATATAAATAATACTTTTAAATAATTAGAAAATATTAATGATGCTTTAATTCCAACATATATAAATTTTTTTTTTCCTCATCATTCCAAAATTAATTGATATATCTTATAACTATTAACTATTTTGATGTTAATATAATTGTATATACGGAAAAACAGAGCTGCATAATATATTAACTGTTCCATCATAGGATAATGTATTTATAAATTTAACAAGATTATGTATTTAATTTAACATACCAAGAATAATAATATCAAGAAGGCATATAAACGGAATGTTTCGTTTAGGGTTTTAACATACCGCGTGAATCGATTATTTTTTTTCTTAAGATCGTTGATTCAACGTATGTCAGTAATTGAACGTATAAAAGGAAGATGATCTGGGAGCGGTTAACAAAATAAAAACAATTAAAATAGTAATTAAACTATTTAATGTGATCCAATTTATAATAAATATTATGAACATACGTAAAAAATCCTACATAAGTAATATGTACATACATGTATACATTATGCATGTACATTATACATATGTACATCTCCCTTGATATAAGCAATCTCCACATTTCCAAGTTATTGTTTTCAAAACGTGATACACTCATTCGTTTTCTTTTGATTTTGACCTAATGATCAATTTTCTGGTAGAGTATCACTGATTTTCACCATCTATATATAACTACACCATCAAAAATACTGCGAAATCATTAAAACAGGGAGGTGACCTAAGTTTCGCCAAAAAGTTGAGATTGTTTGTTTGTATAAGATTGATTAGTTTTTAGATTAAAAAACAAAACAAATTCATTAAATTAAAAGATAAAGCGATAAAAGTTTAAATTATTAATTATTATTATGAATACAAAAATAAAATCCTAAATTTTACAACGTTTAAGTTATAAAGGTTGATAGCTAATATTTTAACTCACGATATATTTCCAAACTGAATTCATTTCTGCCACTTACCTGAAAAAAGAAAAAAACAAATTACCAAAATGTAATAGAAAATAATACACTAACACCAAGAAATAAATACAACATAAATAAATAGGACATTGGGCGAGGTTCTAACAGATTCGATAAGTGGTAGGTTCAATTCTCACATAGATCAATCAATGTTTATTTCGCGGCAGTGCCGAGAAATGAATCTTGACATGTAACTCACAGGCTGAAACTATGTATCAAACACTACATATTTTTAAAAATTATTAATCAATATATTAAACATTACAAAAATAATTATATTATGTATTATTTATTACATACATACATATCAAATACATTCTATATAGAATGATTTCTTCATAATACCATTTAGCTATCGTATAGAAAGTTCCTTTATGATAGGCAAGTTGATAGTTTATGCCATAATAAAATGAACAATTGTAATAATAATATATAAAATATTATAGAACTGCATATAAAATGTTATGAGGTCAGTCATCAGCGAACTGGGTTTATGACTTGACGCTTTCTAAGAGAGTCAACAAAAGAAAAAAAATGAAAGTATAACTAATTTACAACTCTGTAAGGTTAATGAATAAGAGATATGGTAGGGAAATAAAATAATTAAAGGTTAATTAAATAATCAAAGTTTGAGATATAACAATAAAAAATTAATTATTATTTTATTATTTATCTATTATATAAAAAAAGTTTTTAGTGATTAATGTTTGATGTTTTATTTTACATATTATTACCGTGTAATATATTATTTTAAAAAGAAAAAGAAATAATAAAAATAAGTTGTAAAAAATCGAGTTTTCATTTGATTTAGATGTTTCATTTCATTGAGTAATAATTTTAGGTAACCTATAATATAAATCATTAATTTTAATGATTATTAATTAACGGTAAATTTTATTAGTACTCTCACTCTGTCATTTGAACGAAGTTGAAACTAAGTAAGAAAAAATATATAAGGAAAGGAAAATGATGTTCGGCATTTCATTAATCTTCTGTACGGTCCTATTATCTATTATATGGCCTTCTTTCTCCATTTAAATTTTAATCATCGTAAAACTGAAGGAGGAAAATGCCCTATCACGTTTCATAAAAGTAATAAAAATAAGTAATGAAAACAGCTCAAGATCGGCTTTTGCTTCACTCATGAATTGAAGACGAAAGCAATATTCTGAGTGTTATTAACATTGAAGTACTATTATTGAAAGTTTTGAATGTAAAAATATAATGTTGAGCAAACATTTTTATGCCTAGAAATTTTTTAAAAATTATAATGACAATTCATGTTGAAGTTTGATGAAAATAAACTGAAATACCTATAATAGTATTTTTTTTCACGTAAAATGTATTTTTAAAATTTATATTTGTTATATTCAATTCATTAAATAGTGATTCTTTCGGAAATCCTTTTCAAAAGTAACAATATATACACAAGCTTTAATATATATATGTATGTATTAAAGCTTGACGTATACTTATTTACCTAAGTGGAAAGGAATATGGTCAGATATATGAAAATAAATAAATAGATTTAACAGATAACTGCAAGATTTAAAAAAATATATATATAATAATAAATTAATTAATTTAAAATATATTTATAGGACAATCAATTAAACTCCCATCCCTACCCGCAAACTTCTGTTTGAAATTGTGTTTTATAATTTAGATCTATAATTTTCATTTTATAACACCTTACAATTCCACAAGCCAATGCAAGGCAGTATGCTATTATACATTTGTAATTTGTATTATGCATTTGTACGTATGTATTTTATAAATTTAATAATAAAGGTTACGAAAAAAATAAAATAAAATCATTTTATAACAAAATCACAAGACAGAGTGTTCTTCTTTATATTGTCCTCTATATAGATATAGATAAAGACTTGGATTTTTGTAAAGAAATGAAAACATTGGATATAGCTTATAAAATATTTAAAAAAATTCTGGATGGCGAGTCACCCAGATGAAGGTCTGAAATCAAGGCCGAAACGTCGACACAAATAAAATAAGTTTTATTTAAATAAATAAATATGGTTTCGTTTATTTATGTTATTCTTTGCTGACCGCACCCCCAAGAAAAAAATAAGTTTTATATTGAATGGATGAATATTGGAAGATTGTTAGATGAGAGTATGTGATGATTGTAGGAAGATATAGAGAAACATATTTATTAGTAACCGATGTTTCGTCCCACTTCGCAAGGCTTCATCTGGGCTTGGTCTTAAAGTTGATGAAACCATGATATGATATCAAAAATCAGTAATCAGAAAATAGATGCTGGGATATAATTATAATTTTATTGTTGAAAAGAAGTTGGTATGATAATTTCATTATTAAATATAGTAAAACCCTTCTTATGTGTAATAATCGTGACCAAGATACCTCTGGTTAAGCGGGAGAGCCGGTTAATCTGAAGTATACAGGTATAAGAAATAACAAAAATATCTATAATTGATTTATGTATCAGTAGTTTTAGGTAGACTTATGAAATCTTGCCACGGCCTTTCCCAATATCAAATTAAAAAAAAAATCATTTAACAATATGTATTCAATTTTGCAAAGGTATAAAAGAAAAAAACGCTGATAATCAAGGAAAATTTTTTAATATACAGGCCTCTCCGTTTATTTGAACAATTCAAAATAAAAATTTCTATAGAAAAATGATTAAATTTTAGTGTAAAAACAATCTTTGAGTTTTTAATAGCAGTCACGTGCCAGTTATTTTACCAAAGTCACATTTTTGTCAGCTCTTTTATTATTATTTTTACCGTTAGTTAATTAATTAAGTGGGGAATCATTTCACAGTGCAATTTTTCCCCCTGTTCCTTGGTTGGGCTAACCACGCCCTATAAGAACCCCGATATGGCGCAATGTACCCGCGATAGCAGACATTTCGACATCCCCTGCCATTAACATACCAAAAGCTGGAGGATAGGCCTGTACGACGGCCTTCCAAATCCCCTCCAGCCAGCGGCAGATCGCATTCTACAGGTGCCTCTGATGTAACCTTTTCAGTCCGCGCTCAGGGAAAGTGTCTGGTGTTTACCTTCCGCGGCTGTGGTATCGGATTAATCTGGTAATAATTTTAAGTGGTCGTTAAAATAAAAAAATCAGAACATATAAGGATTGAGAATAGAATTAAACTTAGATCGATTAATAAGACTCTGAGAACTATCTGACTGCTCTGAAATACACAGCAGAGCATAATGCATATCGATTTGCATGTAGCCACTAATGCTGCAAGGAAGTATCTAAAGGCATAGTTTTTTTGAAAACATAAAATAACATATAATGTTTTACTTGGGCCAATCTGTGGGTTTCAAATAATCCTACAATACGGCAAATAAGCAAGCTGGATTAGTCTAAATGTTTCTTTAAGTAAAGTACGAGTAATTACATAAGACCAAGAGGTTATAATACTTTAGTTAACGCGAACATTTAGGCCTGTAATATTCTTTAACGTTCTTGTCAGTTTTGTATAGTTCGTTTCAAGATATTAACCGATCTAAGTTTTAGAGTTCATGAAAATGAAATGAAAAATTCAGGAGACTTCCTTCATTGATGCATTTAATTGCAGTCTCAGTGTATGAAAATATCTCTTTGAAGTGGTTTTCGCTACGACTGTGTTTTTAATATTCCATTTTGGAAATATTTCGTACTTACGTATTCGTAATGAAATAACACGTTTGTAGCATTTTCTCCTTGTTCGGGCGCCAAATAAATCAACAGGTTCCAAATAAATGAGAGATGATCCGAATTCAAATTCGAAACACAACAACTAGTTTTATTTTTTACCAAATTAACATAACATTTCACAACTTAACACAACAATTACTCTAACTGCTACATTCTATATGAGTTATAAACTTAAAATTTTCCAACAACGTAATGAGCAGTTCGTATGCAGTTCATAATTGGTTTTACAATCATTTCATTCATAATAAAACCAACTCGTGCGAACCGATTCATCCACAATAGCTGGTCGAAGTAAATGCATAAAAATATTTGGATCCACAGATCTCCTGATTAATTGATACTTCAAACGTAGATAAAAAATTTCTACCATTATATAGATCAAGAATTAATCAAACATTCAATAAGTTTGAAGCTTGCGACAATATATTATGCAAGAATAAATAAATAAAAGATTTTAATATTTAAATATTAATTCAAACTCAGAATGGTATTATTTTTTTTTTTTTTAAGCTTCTTGTCAGTTATACTTCTGCTTTGATAGAAAACGTCAAATGGAACAAGTAAAAGACACACACTAATTTTTAGACAACCAATGTCAATTAAATAACCTCTTAGGAGTTAAATGTTAATTACTTTTCCATTGACGGGACCTCGTGAAACGAGATGATGACGGGCAAAACGACATAGCGAGTTGTATTGATGGGTTCAGTTGCACGCGACGGTCTTCAAGGTCTTCTACCTCCGTTCCTGCGTCTTCTGCGATATTATCCCAAGCCACTTCTGAGATATTTGTTATATTCATAGAGAAATAGAAGGATGATTTATTGCATAATTACATTTTTTGAACAGTGTTCCTTAATATTTTTTCTGTTACTTTATGCCAAACTTATCAAAAGAGCTTTCAATTTTTTTAATTAAGTAGTAAACTCATTTCTGTGGCATAGAGCAACAAAAACTAATACTCAAATTCAGAAAATGGATCTGAAAACTACAACAAATTTTTAAAAATGATGATCGACACATTGCTGATTTTCTTTGCATAATAGTGGTATATCTGACAAAAACCTTTTGATTTTATATCGAATTGGACGTGTTCCGAAGATGATGCCGTAGGCAGGGTTTACTTGCTTAAATAGAGTCGTCAAAAGACTGCAATAAAGTCAGTAGGATTTTCACAAAGTAGTCCCTGTACATAGTGCAATCTATGAATTATCTCAAGCAGATTAAAAAAAAATTCTTTTAACTCTTCCATAGCCTAATATTAAGCGATATATCGTGATATGAAACATAATAGGCGTCTTAAAGAACTTTTTTTAATTTGCATGTAAAATTTTAATCTTTAACAAAAAAAGATACTTTAAAAAATACAAATCTCACAAAATGGACATTTTGAAGCCACGTATATTTTTTTATAGATGTTAAAAAAAAAAAATCTGTGCCCCAACAACCCACGAAGGACCGGGGTTTCAGGATTTTGTAATTAAGGAGTGTTACTGGACCAAAGGTTGTACAAGGTGGTGATTTGGTCAGAATCGCGGTGGACTACCAGATTTTTCCCCAACTAAAATTACTCAGACATAAGGTTGGATGGACCCCGGAGGGCTTCCGAATCCAAGGGATTGAATCACGGCTACAGCAACAGAGTAAATAATTATTTGTCACAGCCGGATTCAAACTCGAGTCCTTGGGGTTAGTAGCAGAGGGCCTTACCACCAAGTTACACCTCTCGTTTTTATAGATATTATCACTACTTATTATATTCTACTCAAGGGAAGATTGCTAAATGCACTTTTACATCTATTATTCACAGCAGAGTAACTAAATCTGCGTTCCGAAGACATCTAGTCAGATTGCTCTCTCCTGGTTAATGATCCTTCCAGAGAGAAGACGTTTAGCCCTGAAGACACAGGATCTACGGGAGGTTGACAGAACGATATGAGGACAGGGTTCAGTGACTCTCCTGCATCCAGAGTCCGGAAAAGGTCACTCACTCTCGGCTGGATATGCATAAGCAATAAGGAGTCGGCCACTAATGCTTCTCTCTTTATTAATGTCTTCTTCTTCCACAGCCTCCATAACTAATATCCATGAAGCGTTAACAATAATATCTATCTTTGCTGTGGAAATTGAAATATTAACATAGAATAGATGAACTTTAACTCAGAGATTACGTTTATTTCTAACCTCTTTGTTTTCCACATTCCAGTGTTCTGGAATAGACATATGCATAGTAACATCCTTTATGCAACAGTAATATATCTAAAAATATGCATTTTCAAGTAAATATTTATTAAATGAAATGCTAATATGAATGAATAATACCTTTATAATTGTGAATCAAATTTTAATCAATCAAAAATAGTCGAAATTAAATTGAAGAACACTGTGAAACGAGTTTTAATATACAAAAGAAATCTTTAAAACTCATTTTCTCAAATGACAGATTTTTTTAGTTAAGTGTAAACCATATATTTGGTATTTTGATTAATATTGTTTCGTTTCAATATAAACCCTAACTATCTAAATGCTATACGTTTGATACATTTTTTAAAAATTGTATTATTTTCAATGTACTGCAAGAAATGGTCATCAAACATAGCGCGCATGGAAATTGTACTTTGTCTTTTTTTAGCAAAATGATGTTGATACTAGATTTTGTTTTGAAGTAAATATAAATTTGTCTGAAAAATACTGATTTTTAATCTGTTTGAAGCGTTGGATCGAATTTTTCATCGGTATAAAATCGCTGGAGATTTTTATTTTCTATAAGAATCCGTAATAAATTATCATTATTTCATTGCAAATTCTAAGATGTGCACTGGAGAAGGTCTGGTTAAAGGCAACAGGTGTAATTTGTGTCCCAATCAAGTTTTTGATTCCGAAAATTTCTGATTTTAAGGAGGTGTTCATCCGGTCCCTCCACACTTTTAACACCCAGTATATTAGTATATAATATAAGGTCTATTTTTAAAAATAAAATATA
>NW_027111898.1:785474-787193 GCF_000696795.3 Halyomorpha halys
TAATTTAAAAATATAAGAATAATAATAAAATACATTAAAAAAAAAAATTGTAATGAAAATACGAAATAAACAGAGTAATATAAAACGAAATTGTAAAAAAAAAAAACTACATACTACTATAATAATAATACAAATTTAAAGCTTATGGTGCAAGAAATTTAATTCAAAAATGAAAAAACAAAACAAGTATTTAATAAAAATAAAATTTCCATTTACTTCAGGAATATTGTCAACAATTTTACTTTTCGATTATATTAAACTGAAAACACATCTTCATGTAGTAGACAATTATAATGAATTAGTGGAGAGTAAAACAAAAGGCAAAATATTCAATTATCAATCCACAAAAAATTAAACAGGTTATTAAATTTTTTTGGTAGAATGTTCCAGTTTAAGCCAATAATTTACTTTTAATTATTTTAAAAAAAAAATTTAAAACATTTAAAAACTTATATCGTTACACACGGTCAATCACCAATCTTTCAAATAAAAACATAATAGAAAAAAATTTAATGCCAATAAAACAACAACAAATTAAATAACAAGCCCAAAACAAAAAAGATGTATATAATTCCAAATTACTTCTCGACAATTTTAAATTGCTGTATTTTTCGATTTTTTTTATACTGGAAACAGATTTTTATGAAGGGGAAATTTTCATTAAATTATTGGAGAGGTAAGATGAAAAAATATATATCCCACTTCCTATGCAGACAAAATGAAACATTTTTTTTTTTAGTTTTTAAGCTACAATGAAACCCAATAACTAATTGTTTGTTGAATTTCTCATTTTATCTGAAATCATATTTCAGATGCGGTAATTTTTATTGCATTCAAAATTCCATAACCGAAGTAACCCAAAGAATTAACTACCAGCTTCCATGTTTTATCGTCATTCTTGACCTTTGGAATGGTCTTTTTAACACCCAGTATAACAGTTATTGAATCCTAGGATCAGTGGTCTTGCGGTCGGAATAGCAAATCGAATAGCCTTACAGTTATACCATTCGACAAAAAAAAGAGTCTCTATTTAAAATATTTGTTTCATCATAAACCATTATTTACATAAAATATAATTGAATTAAAAATTTTTTACAATTTTTATTAAATGTTTTTTATAGTTCATTTTCCATAATATGAAGAGTAATCATGAGCTTTAGTTTAAGATGTTAAATGGGAAAATATTTCCTTCATTTAGCAGATTAAAACGATATAATGCTTAACAAAATTGTGAGTCAGTTATTATTCTCTACATTGAGAATGACGTCACGCAACAGACTAACAGCTCAACACCATTTTGTCTGTTGTCATTTTGATAAGTTAGTTGCTCGTAATTCGTATAAAACATGTTGTTTTTGTTTAGGAGGTTTTAAAAACGCTGATGATAGTAATGGACAGAAATAATAATTTAATAAAGGATAAATTAATGGAATAAAATAAAAATCCACTAGGAGCTTTTCTGCAATTAACATATAACATGGACTTTAAATTGAGCTGTTCACTATACTATACTTATAACATTTATCATGTTAAAATTTTTTACATTTAACACATCATGAATGCCCATATAAGTAAATATATTGTTAATATAGTATTGTACGAAATACCTTAATAATAAGAAGAAGAGATTTATTTATTGATAGATATTACAATCTGCCACACAGTTGTGGGCAATAGGTAATATTGATAAATGATCACATACATACTAAAATAAAAAAA
>NW_027111898.1:792799-800713 GCF_000696795.3 Halyomorpha halys
TATATTTTAGCTCTCATGTGAGCAGTATCACTTATTGTTCCACTGACACTGTTTTTTTCACTACTGTTTTAATGTTAGTTCACTGAAAAATAGATTATTGTGGGACACGAAGTATCATATGTTCATTTGCTAACTAGCGCATGCGCACACTATTGTACGAAATAACATAATAAATAGAGAATTTCGAAAAAAAAAATTATAAATATTTTCAAAATTAGCAAGGCTAGTTTGGCTTCAAGCCATCCAGTTCATAATTTCTTAAAATCAAGTACTCTTGAACAAATAATTTTTGATAAATATACTCGTCAAAACGTAGCAGAAGATGTAATGAACAATATGGATACTAAAAAAATTATATCAGATCATGAATCCAAAAAATGATATACAAACTTATCTCACTTACACTATTGGTTAAATATATATTTCCAAAATAAACAATAAATTTTTAATTCCATCTTCATTTTCTTTTTTTCAACATAAAACAATAAGATATTGAATTATAATTTCATTATTTATGATTAATTATTAAAATATTAAACAACATAATTAATAAAATTTGCCCGTCAATTTTGTCCAATAATTTTTATTTTATAAAGACCATCCCGATTGAAAATTATTAAAAATTAATTAATATATTGAAGGTTGTAAGGTAAGGAAGTTGATTTAATTCTTTAATTAAATAGATAAAAACATTTTATGTCCGGTAGACTCCACTTCACTAGTTATCTCTTTTAATTCCACCTCACCACATAAAGATTAATTATTTCTACATTCCACTAAAATTGAATTATTATAAGTAATTATAAGCACTTTCCTTCCTTGTCATTTGAAAAGCTATTTGAGTTTGTTTTTTTTTTCTGAAGTGAACATAGATTGCATTAATGCAATTATTTGTAAATTCTTAATTGGCAGTGTATATTTTAACTTAATTTATGAATAATGTTAATTTTTAAAAAATTTTGAATAGATTTTATGAAATATTTCTTCAGTCTATGTATACTAAGGTTTTTTATTTTAATTTATAACAATAGATTGAATTCAACAATATCGTATCTTCATTACACCTTCGATTTCTTCATTCATTGAGATTCTTCTTAGGAATCCAGTCTGGACAGTTGAAATTTCAAATAATTGACAGAGACACTGTAATTAGTGCATTAGGCTCGACAGAAGTGTCAATCCAGTTTGAAACAAGCGTCAATTAAAGGTTAGTTAAATGACCGTTCCAACGTGGAATACTACAGAGGAACTTCCATGAAAAAAAATGTTAATTGGGAAGTCTAATTGGTGTTAATTATTTTAATGGAACCTAAATCAGTCGGTGAATAAGTGGGTTACTTAAAAAAAATTATTTATTATTTTTTTGTCCATAATAAAATATTGTTCAGAATATGTATATATATTTCAGAGAAGGTAAATATTGATTTATTGATAAATATTACAATCTGCCAACATTTCGGGCAATGAATAGTAGTGAGAAATAATAACAATTACAATACTAGAGTTGGTTTACTTCGCTGCTTAAATCTGAAGTTTATTTGATAACAATTTAATTTAGTTGAGAGCAATAGAAAGTAATTTGATTATCAAGTTGTCGGATAAAACGAATTAAGCAAGTAATTTGTGAAATGGCTTTAATGGATTATATTCAGAAGCAAGCTCACGGTGTTACTTCATCTTGTTCTTCTCATCACTAGGTCCAACAGTTTGATTAAAAAAATAACATCAATTATTATAAAGGTTATCTGAAATTGTGAAATGTTCTAATTTGTGATTTCATATTTATTGGTTTCAAATTCTATATAACAAGAAATCCATACCTGAAGAAATAACTATATAATTTTCCATTTTATATTTATCTCTTCCTTTATTAAATTATTATTTTATAACTACTGTTATTACTTCATTTTTAGAGAACAACTTTTTAGAGAGTTTCCTTAGTTTTATAACAAACCTATCATAATAAATTTTTATATGATAGTCGGAATCAAACTTTCGATTTATAATATTGGACATAGTTTGCAGTGTAATTTCGAACAAATTATTTTGTAGGTTGGTGCGTATAAAAATATACTTTGAGCACCAACCGCATGGTTACTTTCAAAAGTAACTTAATATAATGCGAAATACATAAAAAAACAAAAAACAATTTTACTACTGCAAATATTTTATTGTTATAAACAATATATTTTATAATTTCAATGCTGTTTGATTTAAAGCTGAATGTTAAAATCATAAACAGTATTAAATTATTACATTATCACCAAAATTTTTTCTCTATTTTTTAAAATATATTTTGTATCACTTTATTTTATTTATTTTCTATTGTTACTTTTAATCCCTTTTATTATTTTTTTTTTTATATTTATACATAAATAAATCTCCTTAATATAACGTAAATACTCATTGATATTTTATCCCTTCATAAGAAACTAGTGGTTAGATATTATAAAGAATATTAATAAGTATATATAAATATCTTATGAAGGAATAAAATATCAATGAGTATTTACGTTACACTAAGGAGATTTATTTATGTATAAATATAAAAAAATAATAATAAAAGGGATTAAAAGTAACAACAGAAAATAAATAAAATAAAGTGATTTTATAGATTTTCAGCGTTCATAAATAGATTTTCTTTGAATCTTTGAGATTTTTGACAGCGCTACCTATGCCCAAACGGATGAACTACTTTCACATTTATTTCCTCAAGCTCCCACTAGACAGCGCCAGGCCCTACCCCGTGATCCACCTGTTTTTCGACCTATTTCCAGGTGTAACCAATTATTCATGACCGTAGAGTAGGTATCTGGTCCACGCAGCTTCTCCAGAGACACCTCAGCTCCGGAGACCGGCGTTGTACCGGTGGTACATGTCCGAGCTAATAACAAGCTTGGTCACGGAAGGCAGCCTGTCGTTAAATTGCACGGCAGTACTGAATACAGTTAGTGCAGATCAGTGGACTGTTATGTCTGTTGTAACTAGTAGTCAACAAGATGATAAAGTAGTACTTGATTTATTACAATCATGAAATAGCTCATGTCGCACGATAGGCTGTTACAATTGTAAAAAAACTGTTATGGTAATTATTTTTGTAAGACGCTTATTTAGGATTTCTTCATCTCCTTTTTTTTTCTTTATAGCTGCGAGAAGAAATATTATTTTCTAATTTTAGATAATTAGTATAAAATATGGGAAAATACATCATATACAAGTAATTATTTTGCGAACAAGAGTATATTTTTCAGCCAACGCCTTAAGAAAATTCATACTTTATTGTAAAATTTACAAAATTGTTAATTAATAATTACTAGGGTAGATGCACTAGCAGTAGTCATTAAAAAAAATTAAACTTTTATATATTTTCACTTATATATTTATATTACTTTCTCTTATATTTTACTATATTAGGGGTATTCGTGATGTTAAATGGAAAAACTCATGTTAAAGGGAGAAATATTTCCTTCTTTTGCCATGTTAAAACTATATAACATATAACATGGTTGAGAGTCTGCTACTAGGTCTGTTAAATGGAGAATGACATCACGCAACAGACCAGCTGAGCTCGTCACCATTTTTGTTGTGTTAGGTTACTTGCTCGTAATTTGTGTTTTGATTGTGTTAGTATTGTTTTGGATGTTTTTATAACTAATAAAGCAATAGATGACAATAATGTAATAACAGTTGATAATTATATTTCATCTTATTCTCTTCCTCACCAGTTAGAAGATCAACAAGGCATTCAGTGGACAAACTTTCACACAACTTCGACTTTTCACTCACTTTAGGCATGCTGTAATAAATTACTTTAATCAAAACTTAGAAGTAAGCAATAACAAGAAGTTTTGGAAGGAAAGGTTATAAAACGAGTTGCTCAGAATATTCGCTAGGAGATCTTATGCATTTAATATAACTTTAAATAGGGCTGTTCGCAATATAATATATATTTATAACATTTAACATGGTAAAAAAATTTACATTTAACATAACATCATGAATACTCCTATAGTAAAAAGTATTACAATCGCATAATATTTCGAATTCGAGTATTAGACAGAAATATTCGTTTTGTGGTCCCCTGAGTCCAAAAAATCTAGTCTTGTGAAGTGATCTATTTATAGCCTATCTCAAAAACGAAAAAGTCGTACGAAACTTAGATTTCACATTTAATGCGGGGATATGCCTGGGATGTGACCAGACGGTATCGCCAATTTATAGAATCGATTTTTCACATTTTTCCGATTTACATAAACTCAGTTATGTCGACGTATAATTAAATGTTATTTAATACCATGTAGGTACAAATTCACTGAGATAGTTTAACAGAGCTGAAATGCCGAATTAAAAAAAATCTTCCTCTAAAATACTCTACGCAAGCAGGTTCTGAGGCCTTTCAGATGGTTTACGATTTTGAGATTAATAATATTATTATTTTTTTGTTTTTCACTTCCTTTATTTCTTTTAAGACTTTTATAACAATTTTTTTTTATAATATATTTTGATGAGACATAATTTTGGAATTACATTTAATGTTCTTTTTAAAGGTAAGTACTACCCTCTAAAGAGTACAACTCCAGCTAGATGGAAAGTTGAACTCTGGTCACTCTATTCTTCTCAAGAGTTATTATTTGTAAAGTTTGATGTATTTTGATGATACATATAAAGATAAATATATACTTGATAAAGTTTGATACATAGAGCTTGACACATTTTGATGATATATAAACCTAAAAATTAAATTAATTTTATCTTCCTTATTTATTCAAAATAGCATATTTGTTAATTTTTAAACTTATATTTATTTTTAAATAGTATGTTATCTATTGGTGTAATTTTACTCCAATCTAATAGCAATTAGAGGAGTATTAGTTTTTATATTTTGAAGATTAAATTTATCACTCAAGTGACAGTTTATTGAGCTTTGACATTTTTCAAATCTATTATGCTTTACAATTCTTATGATGAATTGATTAAATACAAAGATTCCAAAAATATTTAATTTATAAATTCGAACTAATAAACTTATGAACCGGTAAACGAATTATTTCAATGGTTGATTGTACAAGAGCTGGAGGAATTGTATAATATGGGTTACATGGATCGAGGCCTAGAAGGAGTGGAAGTGGAAATCGAAAGCGATCCTCTCCATAAGGACTTAGGGGAACAGCGGGCTTCGCTTTGTCCTTAACCGAGCGCATTCTTCGCCCTTTCTTTTACTTTCCAAGACTTCGCGGTCATTTCTGCGGACGCTTCTACGACCTGCTGGACTTAGTCGATTCGAGGAATAATTTTCAAGAGCAGGTTTCATCGGTAAAAAAAGGCAGTTTCAAGTTTATTCTAAATAAACATCTAAAGAGAATCATCGCAATATAGTAACAGTTGGTCTGTTGCAACAAATAGCAACTGCAACATAAAATTTTAAAATCTAAAAATAAACATTAAAGAGACAAAATACTTAGTGAAAAAATCTCAGTATAATGAAAATTTAACAAAAATACAGTAAAAATCTTTTAGAAGCTTACGACGTGGCCAATCAATCTGAAATTAAAAGTACAAAGCTCAAGGGCTGACTAAAACATCAATTTTATTTTTATATTTTTAAATTAGTCACCAAGAATAATAGAAAACCTGCAAAGAACGAATCGACGATTCCAACACTTGGGAGCCCCAAGGCAGTTAATGGAACTGACACATTATAATCGATTTCAGAAATGAATATTATTAAAGAATATGAATTGCCATATTTTTTGTAGAAAGGAAATATATTGAACTGATTTTTTATTTTTAAAATTGTCGCTGCGCATTGAAAAATTGCAAAATGTCAAAATGTTTGTAAATTAAGTACCTTCACAAAGAGGAACAAAATAATTATTTCTAAACTTCTAACACTATTTTTATCAGAATTTAAAAATATTGTAACGCTTTTCACAGGTTTTTGTATTATCATTATTTATAATGCATCAAATGGGACAAATGTTTTTATAGCTCAAAGTCAAATAATTATATATTTTATTTTTATACATTATTTTATTTATATATATCTAACTGTCTATATTTATTTATGATGTGCATATATAATTCTATTTTTATCCATTTTTGTTCATCCTTATTTATTTTATATTTAATATTGTTATTATTATTTATTTATTTACTTTTTATTTTTAGTTAATAAATTTATATGGTATGAATGTGGACACACATCCTTAATATTTATTGCCTTTGAGGGTGGTAGGATGTATTATTTAAAAAGTTTAAATATATATATATATTTCTCTAAATGGTAACCCCATACAGATATTTTTCTTTTTTAAAGAGTTTATTTCCTTTATACATGTTCCATGCCATGAAAGATTTGTATATATATAATTTGTAACAAAAAAAAAAAAAACACATAATTAATCAAGAATAAAAAAAAAAAAGAAGAAAAAAACATAGATAAAAAAAAATCAACAGACACAACAAGAGGTTTTAGATTGCCCTTCTATAATTAGTCAGCTGGTCAAAGTTGATTTGTTTTATGAATTTTAGCAAGTCTGTCTTAAATTTAGTAAAATGTATGTGTTCTGGTTCAGGCCAATTACCTTGTTTCAGTATTACATCTGCAGATTATTATGCTGTGGTATTGCGTTACTATTAGGTAGAGGGATTTCTTCCGAAGTATTTAAATGACATTTGAATTAACTGATTTCGTGGGAAATCCTTTTACCTCATGATAATCTGTTAGAAAAACTGTCATCGAAAATGTAATAATAATAATGATTATGATGGGAAACTGGACTGGCTACTCCTCATTTGTATCATCATTTAAACTGATTCGCGCAATATCATAAATAAAGGAATCAAAGAGGTTTAAAGAATTCAAGGAAGGTTTTCAAATAAATTATTTAAAGAAATATTAAATTTTTTTTTATTGTTTATTAAATTCTAACTAAACACTATTATGTACTAAGCAAAGGACTCTGAATGAGATATCAGTCCGACTAATTGAAAGATTCCAAAGAAAGTTTCCATTGGTCTGATGATCTGGATCATGGTCCACATTTAGTTGTAAGAATTATTTGGTATCTATTCGAAACAGAAGTAGAATCGCAAAACACAAGAATAAGCTGTGAGGAATTAGGTTAAACATTTATTAAATATAGAATCCTGCCAGTGAAACAGTAAGATACCTAGGAATTCACCTAGATCGCCGCCTTACCTGGAATCACCATATCAACATCAAACTAACTGAAACCTATGCAAGGTTGCAATGCTATATCCTATCCTAAACAGAAATTCCAAACTAAAACCAGAAACAACTGTTCTTATATTTAAAACAATTCTCAGACCACTGCCGTTGTGCGGCGCATCTTTTCAAAATAAAGTCCTAAGAATCGCAGTTAATAATCCTTGGTAAAATAAGAAAAAGCCAATTTCATCGCGAATTACATATGGAGTCAATAGAGGATTATATCAAAAAACGGTTCATGAAGTTCCACTCCCAGTTGCCGACATGAGCAGTGACCTACAACCTGGGAAACCCAACCTCAACTCGAAGACTCGTTACTCAACTCGTTGACTAATTCATAGTCACAATACCTTTATTTTACTTTTTATTATTACTCATTTTATTTATTCTTTATTATTATTATTATTTTTTTTTCTATTTTCTTCTCTCGTCCCTTTTTCAAATTAACTTGTTTCTTTTTACTATTAGAGAGCAATTGTTTGCTTTATTTAAGTGTTCCAATATCATTGTTTTTTGTTATTAATTTTACTTTCCTCTTTTATTAAGAAGCATTATTCTTATCTATTATAACATTGCTTATAGTTATTTTATATTTTTTTTTTAACAGTTGGTTATGAGGGGGGTACGTACGAGTAGTACGAGACTATGTACAAAAGGGGTGTCTTTTGTACATAGTCTCGTAC
>NW_027111898.1:800809-809536 GCF_000696795.3 Halyomorpha halys
GCTCACCAGACCGATATGATAAAAAATAAAATATATAATTATTAAATATAGATGATACCAAATTTAAAATCGAGCAACTGATACATATTGTGCATAAATTAGGAGAGCTGATATAAAATGACAATAGTAGAAACTTTATTGTATAAAAAGTTGATTCAATTATAATGTTTTAGAAATAATACTGAGATGAATAGTAAACTGAAGGTATGAGACATTCCTCTTTGATATCGTTTCAATCCTAATAGGAGTCCTGCGGAACTGGTTTCTGTGGCCTTATAGAAAGTCCCAGTTGCGAAATTACAAACAGCGTTCGTAATGATTTTATGTTTCCTGCAACAGTTGTGCTATCTGTTATGATTGGATTGTGGCCGGGATCATGTATACAAAACATGGTTTTCCAAGGGCAAGTGTTCACGGGTGTACTGAATCGGTAACGACTTAGAACCCACTTCGGAGGAAACATTTTCGCTTTCAAGGAGGGGAGTTCTGAATTAAGTTTCGAGGAATAAAGTGAAAATATGTTCTGAATCATGTTTAATTTTTTAACTTGAGATCAGAAAATTATAGCTGGGTATATTCCAATATGACTGTATATAAAATATATCGACGCTCCTAGAGGAATCAAAGCACAATAGTTGATTTCAGGAACAACTTAAACAAATTAATCAATTGACCCTGGATAATAATATATATATACAACTGTTACAGTTTCGCAAAATAATAGCCGCAATCTAGTTCCCGAAGCCATTTGTAGTTCCAGAAACCATTAGCACCATTCTTCAGGACAAATGGCTCCACATACGTCGTATTAAATGGGTAATTTACCCATACAAAAGGTAGCTCTCGATCTAGCGTAAAAGATATTATATCAGGCTTTGTAGAGCAGCGGTAGACATCCACCCACAGCTATTTCCTACGAGGTAACAAATTGTAAACAAACGGAATTTATGAAAAGTACCAGGCGGGAGACTGGGTTACAAGTTGCCAACAAGGATCTGTGTCGCCGGTAATGTATGTATCCGTGACTTGGATAATGCAACACGAAGAGATAGGATATTGCAGTCCTTCACGGCCCGCAAGGATCCCAGGAGTGCTAGGCGATTCTTGCGCAGCCACTGCATATCTCTTGCGCAGGATTTGTTTGGTCCATGATGCGGCTTCACTTGGATAGTTCATATCTAAATGTTTATCGCATAAAGGTGAGTTGTTTTTATCACTTTTATGTGATGGCCTTTGAGAGGTTCTTTATGTACCCTCTCAGGGGAGGAATGTTACCTGATACCGCCTTGTCTTAAATACCCAAGTCCCAATCAACGCTATTATTTATTTGCTACACCATAATGGTACTCTGAAAAATTAAAAACACTTTGGAACGATATAAGACAAATAAATAAACAGCATGGCACGTAAGGTAATAATTCTGATCCAGGGTAATACCATTTATAGAGTTAACTGTTTAAGCAAATAATATCTTATGTTAATCAAATTTTTTTTTTTTCCAAAATGATAAGTATTTAACATATTTATAAGTTATAAGTATTACAAAGCAAAAAAGCTTATTCTTAAAACATAATGTAAAAAAACAAATCTATAAATGATAAGTATTACATGGCGAAAAAGCTCATGATTTTATCATAATGTAAAACATATCTATAAGTGATAAGTATTAGGTAGAAAAAAGGCTTAATTATATACCATATTAACTCTATAAATAAGTTAAGCTAATAATATCATAGGTTAAAAATTTATTGGGTTAGTTCTATTTAAATTAAAGTACCCACTATACAATAAACAATAAACTTGTCAACAAATTTATCCAACGTTTTACATATAATAACAACCGCATTGCTGGCTATATTTAATATTGAGTCAAAAAGGTCAAGAAGTTAAATTCATCAGTTAAATTATTCACTTTCATTATGGATGTAGTTTATTTTCAATGTACTAATTACAGTAGAAACCAATATTTATTAAATCAAAACTTATAGGTATATCAATAACGATAACGATCTCTATGTTATTCTATTTCAAAAATGTTTGGGTTTTTTTTTTCTTTTTTTTTTACCATAATGTAAAACATATCTATAAATGATAAGTATTACATAGCAAAAAGCTTATTTTATTACCATAATGTAATTAAAAAATTTATAAATAATAAGTATTACGTGGCAAAAAAGCTTGTTTTTTTAAAACCATAATGTAAAACATATCTATAAGTGATAATTATTGTGTGGCAAAAAAGCTTATGTCTTTACCATAATGTGAAAAATATCTATAAGTGATGAATATTATGTAGCAAAGTATAATAATAAATTGTATAAGTATTATTATATGCACTAATAACTATAAAATAAAAACTTTTCTATGAATTAATGTTTTACATATAAAGGGGAAGAATAAAAATTCAGTTCAATTTATAGTAAAAGGTTATTACGAAGATTGTTTTTTGAAGAAGCTCTATATTAAAACGCTGGGATCAAGACTTGAAATTATTTCTTTTTTCCTCCTTACACTATATACAATTCATTAACTACGGGATACATTAAATTACAGTTATACAATTTGAGCAGCGAGTAATATAATTAAAAAACAGAAATGTATAATTTGTGAAATGGGAGTTAGTCTACCGTTAGGCTAGTATAAATATATAACTTGTGATTTTAATTAGCATTTAAATAACTACATCAGATCATAAATGGTTTATTTACTTTTACAATATAATCAATATAAAACTAGATAAGAGGGTGCTCGAGAGGCATAGTTTGATGACCCCTTAATGACTTTAGACTATTTACCTTTTTTTATATTTTTTAATCTGTATTACAACTGCTTATAAATAACGGAACAATACTAGTTCCACTTAATTAATGCGTTACTTGTTGTATAAACGTAATCTGATTAAACAAAAGGAAAAGGGTTGGGCCAGAAAACGGAAGGAAGCAGTTTGAAAAAAAAAATTATTAATATGTTCCTTAACATAGAAATTCTATGACCAAGAAGTCTTATGCAACAGAAACGCCGAACTCAATGAGTTCCTTCAGATGCTTGGAGTTCATTTAAGTCTTGACTTTGACAACTTACTTACTAATACAGAAAGTATTAGGTAGTAGAAAGATTAAACTATTAGGGAGAATAAATTTGTTAATTAAGTGAAATAAAATTGTCAAATTGAATGAAATTGTTAAATAGAAAAAAAATTAAAACAGTTGTATTTAGTGTGTAAACGAGTATTGATTGTAAATGAAAAAGGTAAGGAAAACATCATGTAAATATATGTTTGGTATATATGTCCGACCATGGATTGATTTGTATACTGTGTATTGTAGCGACACAATGTATTTGAGCAGCTTGGCTGAATACTTTCCTTCAATAGTGGCACATCTGACAAAAAATTGGTAATTTTATTTAGAATTGGATGTATTCTGGATACAGTACCGTATACTTTGGCTACTTTATTTAATGAGGTCCTCCAACAGGCTCTCCTAGAGCTCTTAGAGTTTTTACAAATTAACTACAGTCTACGGTATAACCTTACTTCTTTTTTTATTTCCAATTTCAAAACTTCTAGAGTAACTATTTTTTCAACGGATGAAAACTTCTACGGCAGCTGTTCAAACAGAAAAGAAACGATGGTTGGTAAGGAAAATTTAATCGACACTCTTTTTCCTATCATAACAAAAAAAAAAAATTAATAAGACCTGAAACTCAGGTCGAAACGTCGGCATAAAATAAATAAATATGGTTTTGTTTATTTATGTTATTCTTAGCTGACCGCATCCCCCGACAAACTTCTTCAAGAAAAAAAAATTAAATAAAAAGTTCCAAGACCTAGAATTCTTGTGACTACGACAAGAACCCCAAACACCAACAGCTTCTTCGGATGCTGAGAGTTTACTGCAGACTACTGAGGCAGACGTTGAGATTATCATCTGTAGCTGGAGGAGATAGGGCATGTATTGCGGTCGCGTAGCCACATCTGCAGTCTGTAAGGTCTTCGGCAGCCAGCCAGTAGGCACCCGGCCAACTGCTCTTCGTATGTCTTCTGTGCTGTCTTCCTAGTAGCGCTCCTCTGTCCATCGCGGACCTGTCTTGTCCATCATCGATACGTGTCCTGCTCTACTCAGTGGAAAGCATGTATTGCGCAATATAAGGAATGATGTAACACGCTGTCGATGTATTAAAGATTATTTTAAAATACAATAATATTTAATTTACTTAAATCTTTCACAAGTATATTTTGAATATTAATATGGACATTATTTCAAAAGAAACAATATTTATATATAAATATATATAAACACAATATATATTTATAAACAGATATATATTCGTCTGATCTTGTAATCTAAGTTAAAGTACAGTGGAAAACATTGGGTGGAACATGTGCATTAGGCATTTTGGAGTCCATTTGGTATACCCATTTATAGACTATGTACCATAGGATAGACTATGTACCATCAGTTGCAATTTTGTGATATATTATTAGATATATGATATAGAGTATTAATTAAATAAATTTTTGGATGTCGACACTGGACCGATTGCACTGGTATCGGCATCGAACCTTCGGGCTCGCTAAGCCTTTATTGTTATTATTCAAAATAAGTTTCTGTTGAAATATTACCTAAAATTCCTAAAGAAAGTTTCTCAGATATCATTACCTAACTAAACGTCGACATCCTGCCAATTTAGGGACCATATGATGAGTTGTAATAAATACAGATCTGAAATAGCACATCTCAATTCAACAGTTTAAAAAAAATTAATAGACAATATATGTGTAACTGATTTGGGGTGAAGTCCGATCTTAGTTTTTTTTTCACTGTCGATGTGAGATTTATGTTCTCAGTACACATTATTACATAAATAGGCTAAATGTTGACTGGTTAGTATGGCATTTGACATGGTATTTGAAAGGCCTAAAGCTTTAGAATCATTCAATATTATTTTAATTAGTTATTATTAATTAAATAATTTAGTTATTGTTATTAAATAATAATAATAATTATTATCTAATTAATTTTTAATTTTTAAGGCAATTTTTGTTGATTTGTTTTCTGTTTTAAATTAAGTTGTTTCTGCAATTAAAAATCGTTGCATAGCGGAACGGGTTTTACATATTTAATCCAACTATAACATAGAACTGTACTAAAGAAAACATTTTCGCAATTAGCGAGAAGTTATATTAATAACTTTAACATAGTTCTATCTATCATCTCACTTTCTCTCTATATCAACTTCTCTGTTTTTTTATCTCTCTCCCTTTCTCCCTCTTCCTCTCTTCCCTCTGTCCCGATATAACGTTTATTTCTTGGATTATTTGATTTGGTCATATACATGAATGAATAATGTAATTATTTTTTCGGACGCAATAAATCTGTTTCAGTTTTTATTATTTTATTTTTACAATAACTATTTACAGGATTTAAAACAATGAAGGCCGTATGATAAAATTGATAGGCCGTGTCGGTGGGTCAGGTGAATTAAACGACACAAACATCATTCTTAGTCAATCAGATAGAGGATCATCAATCAAACTGATTCACATTTTTATTATCTTTATATAACTTGATCTCATCATTATTAATGTCGTAATTCATCATCGACTTTTGATTTAATGGTGGCAATGTCTCCATAGGTACTTTGTAAGGTTGAGTCAGTAAGATGATAATGTCGGATAAAAATTCTTCAAAAATTGAGTATCTGTGTACACGTAAAGTGAAACTTCTTTTAATGCCCACCCCTGTATAACGGAAACTCCTCTTAACGGACAGTATTTTTAGGTCCCAGCCAATGTGCTACAGCTGTAATACATTTGAACTCATCCCTTACTATCCCAACTTATTATATTTTATCATCCCAATCAACATTTATGTATAACGGACACAAGCCATAAAATGTGAATACACAAATTCCCAATTTTAGAAATGAATTTTGTAGGACCCTCATTTTGGGAAAATGTTGAACAATATGCAGATTTATTTTTATGAAATAAATTATAAGGAAATTATATATTAGTTATTAAAACGACGAAATTGGAAAAGTAAAATTTATTAAAATATAAAATTTAGTGATGTTGAAGATTTAATGATGATGAAGTTAGTAGTCCTCAGTCGAGTGTGAGATTGTTTATGTGTTTATGCCACCTTTATGGGCGTCCTATTGGTGTTAATGTAAGGAAAAGTGGGTTACTGCAGTGTTGGATTCTATCAAAGAATTTGTTGTGCCTCCGTGAGATGAATTCTGTCACTATCTGCAGTCCAAGTGTAGTATAGATGTAGTCAGTTTTCACTCTTTGTAAGGTAGTAGGTTTTACAATACGTCACACAACACTACCCTGAAACTGTTGGAGTTTCTTCGCTGTTGTGCGGGCTGGTCGGAGAATATGTTGGTGTATCAGGAATTTGAGTCGGAGAGAAGTACTAGATGTTAGCAGGTGATTAAGCCTGTAAGCCTTGGTCCCAACCAGCCTTATTTTCTTATAACAAAATTTTATTTATATTAACAGATATGCGTCTTTTTATTCCAAACTCCTAAACCATCCTAACCCATTAATTCTTAATCTTTCATCCTTAACAATCCCTGATAATCCTCCGAGGCGTCTGAAAAGAAGATGGCCACGGGACCTTCTAGTTTAAATTAATGTTTGAAGTACCACCAATGGGTGATTCCTTCCCAAGATTTTCAAGTGTATATGAAACATACAACATATTTACCTATTGTATTATTTTGTACAGTTGTAAATTACAATAAATAAATAATTTAAAAAAAATATATTTATATTAAATAAAATAAATGTCTAAATTAAATTTAAGCAGTACGTATTTATAAGGCATTTGATTATTATAGTTATAATTTAATTATTATAAATTATGATAATTGTCATAATTATGTAGGCAATGAATTATTGATTCTTTTTTTCTTAATTAGTGAGAAAATAGGTAAAAATATCATTTCATAAAAAATAAAATCAATGTATCATTCTAAATATATTTTTATCATACGTATATAATTTTCTTACTTTTAATGATAGGTTAATGATGTTCCCGGAATTATTGTTTTTTACAAACTTAGAAGGATTTATGACGATGTACAAACAATATTATTATTATATATATGTATATATAGTTGACCGTAAAAATTGATTTATAGGAAGATGGTCAGGGTTGCGGTCAAAGGAGAAACAAAAATAGTTTACAACTATTTATTTTCCAATGTTTTTGACAGTCTATTTTTGTCCAGTTGACTGTTCACCCGTTTGCTCTGAACAGCCCTGATGAAGCCCTACAAAGTGGGGCGAAACGTCGGAAAATAAATAGTTGAAAACTATTTTTGTTTCTCCTTTGACCGCAACCCTGACTATCTACCTATACATAATATTATTATTAAATTTTTTTATATCTTAATATTTATATTTTATATTATAAAACGCATTTAAAGGTTGTCAATACCTCCTCTGTCCGTCCTATCTCCCTAATAACAACTTAAATACACACTATCTATCTAGAGAATGCACACCCATGTTGTTAGACTGTAGTGAGGACCTTGGAGGCTAAAAAACGCAAATAAATTTCATAAGCCCCTCGGGGGAACATTAGCTATGTCAAATACGATATTGGCTCAAAGGCCATTCCTTGGAATGCGTTGCCTTGAAGCCAAGTACCTTCTAATTGCTAGCTCAAACTCTCGCTGAAGGGACCGGGGATATTTTTCAGCAATGGCTTATGGATTCCTGGGACCGAGCACATGACTGTCCGAATGAAATACAGTCTAATCCTTCCGCCTACGATAAACCCAACGTGACTCCGAGATAAGGAAAGAAGGAGCACGATGTATTTATTTTACAAGGGGTGGTGTCAGAGTAAGTAAGTGACAATACTTCATACATTATTTCTTAACGATGTTTCATACTAAGGATTAGAGAATGTGATGTAAGATGTTTTGTTAGGAGCCAATCCCAACAAAATTCCTTACCTACATTCCTCCTGACCCTAGTCAAAACCGCCAGGTCAGACTTTTAAGAATTCTGCCTCCCACCTTATAGGTACATAAATAGTAGGGAAGTATAATGCAAGTATTATATCAAGACAAAAGCAGTATGAGAATATAGTAATATTAAAATTATAAAACAGGGAAGAAGACGAATATATATTAAAAACAAAAGATATTTAAAATTGAGTTTCTTATTCATAATATTAATATTACAATTTCAATCCTTATCTAGTTGCACACATCCCAACAATCCACCTCGATGGTTGAAATGGCAGTGGCCAAGAGACTTATTGTAAAATAAAAATTGACAATTAGAGTTCTGGCAATGGTTAGATGCTCCTCTCAAGTTGAGTGTTTGCGACTTAAGCGCAAATACTCAGCCTCGACTGGCTCATTACCAGTGACGCGGTGAGAGGAATGCGCTGGGATCTCCAAGAGCTCTGCTCTACCCCTCATACGTGGAGAATAGAGAACTCAGGGATCCTCAGGTCGATAGTGTAAATATTGTATAAAAGAATGTAAATGTTACTGAAGATTATTTTATTTGTTTATTTTTATTATTAGTTAATCTTATTTATTTATTTTTTCATGTAATTATTTTGACTATGTTCATTTTTCTTCTTTTTGTATATATAGAGAGAGATATTTTATTTATTTTTATGTATTTCTTTTTATTTTATTTTATTATGAATGTGATCAGTCATTACTATTACCTATTGCCCAACAACATTGCAT
>NW_027111898.1:809588-817662 GCF_000696795.3 Halyomorpha halys
TATATATATATTACTATATTCTCACACTACTTTTAGTTTCTTCTAATACATATTACATTTTCTTCCCATACTGCTTATGTACCTATATTATTTATTATTTTCTGGTTATTAGGATTTTTTACTGATTAAGGTTGTTTTATTTATTGTACATATTATTTTTTGTCAGCTGGAAACGTTGACACTAATAAGATAAGTTTTATTTATTTATCTCGTAGATTTAGTTTATAGTTTTGTACATGTTTGAAACACTGTTTTCTCCATATGATGGATTTCGGACTTATACAGTTTTGATTCGCAAAAGACTACATATGTATGACATTTTGAAAGATGATTAGAACGTCAAAGAATAATGAAGTCAAAGAAACTTGTAATATAAATTGTAATGAGGGCCTCGGCCTCTTTCTTAAACAACCATTGACGGCAAGCGACTCAACATCTGTTTATGGCCTCGAATAAAAAGCTCTTACAGAAGAAAAAAAATAAGCTGGCAGAATAAGAGGCAGGTAGAAAAAGAAAAAAACCTGCAAATCAAGTTCTATAAACGTGTCCACCTGCTACAGTGGATTTGCGTACGAGCTGCAAGTGGTTGGAGTGGAAAACTGCATAAACAGGAACAACTATGGAGCTCGATATAAATCGACAGGGTTCAATGCAACTGATAACGGATGTTATATCCTTGCTCTCTCATATAATGCAACTAATGAAACAATGTTATCGTTGAAAATCAGTGAATGAAACTTGCATAGGTGATTATATACTATAGCATAAATAACTAGAAGGAAGAGAAGAGGAACAATTTTATATTTCTTTAAAACAAAGATAATAATATAATTTTTTATTAATTCTGGGGCTAGTTCCTTCAGAATATTATTACAGGCATCGACAAGAGGCATTACTGCCTTAGAGTATGGAACAAAAATAAATAAATAAAAACGAACTTCTAGAATATAGCAAAATAAAACTGAAATAATAAATAGGAGAAGAACAAAATAATAAACAACTACAGTTAACAGAATAAGGGAAATGAAGAGAAAAGAAAAGAGATAAAAATAAACTAAGTAAATATCTATAAAAAATGAAAAATATTTAAATTAAATCTTTTTATTCTCTATTTCATAATTTAAAGATTACTATATTTTCATACTGCATTTATCTTCTAATAATACATTTTTTCCCCATAGTGCTTATTATTTGTTATTCTAATTTACTTTTATTGATTATGGTTGTTTATCAATCAGTCAATCAAACACAGATGAACTAAAAGTAATTAAGAAAAGGAACAATTATTGTTTACATGCATATTTAAAAGTGTATATGAAAATTGAAAATATCAAAAGTTAATGGGCGTTAGTAATATGCTGAACGGGGACTATAATATTAAAGAAACCGGGAGGGTCCGGCGGGGAAGGATTGCCTTTTTTTTGGTGTTATGATCTCTTCTTGTGAGATTGTGACATGTCGTACGTCGACCAACCTACTCGCTATAATTGTCTGTTTCAAAAGTCAGATAAGTAAGGCTACCGTGGAGGGCGGGAGTGGAGGGTTTCACGCCGTTTTTCAATGTCAGGCGCTTTTTAAATATTGCTCGATTTAACTATCTTAAAGTTTCCTCTTCCCGTTTTAAGCTAATGTTTCCAAAGTGATATATAATATTAAAGAAAAAATTATTAGATACAGATTCTATATAGATTATTCTACGGGAATATATTAAAGATTCTCTTAACGGACGACTTTCCCTAGTTAAAGGACGACTGTATTTAAGATTCTACAATAGAATCCCTGCATTTAGGAAGCGGATTCCAAGTTATTCCTTATCAGGGGGACTTCTCTTAAACGGACGAAATTCATAAAATATGTATGAACAAATTCAGGATTTCAGAACTGACTGGTACTGATGCACTAAGAGACGTTTAGTCATTGTTTAGCCTAAACTGAGTGAATAAAAATTATTCTTCTACCTCAAAATTCGTGGTTTTACGATTCATGGCAAGTATAATCCAAAAATAGAATAGAAAAAAATCCGTCCGTTGGCCGGTTTTTCTCCGAGAATAGGAGGTCACTTTTCTTTTTAATTTAACACTATATTCACAGGATACTCTAGGAAGATCCTAAAAATTCGACATACTACTAATTTTCAAATTTTTGTCCTAACACAAACGATGGTTGAGACATAATGTCCCTAGAATGAGTTAATTTATTTATTTATTTTTTTCAAGGTTGGGGGTAACGCAATTTAAATAATTTTTTTAGTTCTTTATATCTTAAACTCTTTTAAACAGATACCTCTCTATAACGAATAAAATCCTCTTTCACGTGAGAGTTCATTAAATAGAAGTTTCAATGTTGGATTTATACAAAGAATAATGTTAAATTAAATTAGGCAATCCTTTTCGACAAAAAAAACAATGGTTTCTATCATAAAACAAAATAACATTAATTTAGAGAACAGAAATAAAGAAAAAAAAATACATTGAACCTACCAGGGACAATGCTATGAGTCCGATAGCTCACAAAGTACTGAATATCCACTGGATATCAAAGGAGGTCAGCTGTTTGTTGATATCTTAACACTCCCACGGAGTTCTTTAACTTTTCTCGTCCTGATTTTGTTACGATCACATTTCACGTATTTTTAGATACCCTTCAAATGTGCAATAAATGTATCTAGAAATATATTATGCTTTACTACGATACTATGATTCGTACGCGTATAAGTATATTCCAAAAAAGAAAAGATAATACATGCATATTAATATAAAAGGAAACAAATCAAATTATATAAAAATGGCGTAAGGGATGACAAGAACCTCTAAATGTATGAGAAAATGATCCAGGGAGGGAACATAAATGTTTTCAATCCAAAATCCAGTTCTCAGTGGTTGGATTGTTCCTGATTGCAGGTCAGGAAAATGTAGTTTTTAATATTTAATATTTTTTCTTTTATAAAAAAAAAATCGATTAATTGCAACATATATTATTATATAAACAGCTAACTGTAGATAAATAATAATTAAACTGTAAAAAATCACATAATAATTAATTTGTGTGATCTATTAAAAATTGGGCTATTGAAATAATGAATTTGATTCTTAAAAATTTTAATTTTTTTTTTAACTTGACTGGAGCTGGTTTCTAATAATTTCTAAGCATTCTTTGGAATACTTTATCATGAAAATGAGGATAAATATATCGATATATATTGAAAAAATAAGTTTATAGTTAATTTATTATTTATCGACTGTTAGTTTATATCTTAACAATCATTATTTACATAAATAAACCTGATTATTATAAAAGTTTGACATTAATTCAATGTACCTATTACATTAACCATGTAAGGCCCACCAGGTAGATCTAGTATTAAATAAATAAATAAAAAGACATTAAATAAAAAATCAAATAATGCCGATTATGAATAGAATTTATGTGGAAAAAAATGGATCAAAATCAAATAATTCGTGAATTAAAATATATATATATATATATATATATATATATAGGATTAACCAATTTGAAAAAAAATTTGGAAATTAATTTTCTCGAACAACCGATTAACATGAATCTAGTTTGCTGCATTCTTCAAATTTTATCAATTATTTCAATGTATACAATTTATTAGTATATTTCGGTAATATTTATAAACAGTGGTTTTTTTATTATTATTGTTATATCAGGAACCTGTATCGGTTTTTTTTATTCAGTAAAAAAAAAAAATATGGTTATTCTCGTTCTAGTAATTACTGATAAAAAGTTTTCTGTGAAACTAACTGTCTACTACTAATAATTCCAGCCTTGCATTAAGAATATGTCGTTGTTTTAGATTTTCTTACTCCCGATATAAGACAAACTATACCGACAAAATGCGGTAAGAACTGACATTCCTGACTAAGGGCTGAAAAGGAGATGGGCATCAGATCTACTAACAAATCATTATTGCCCAGATAATGCTCAGAGAGATGTATACTACCGACTCTAGGTCTGCGTCCATCATGCTATAGAAATGTTTTGTTTAGCACATTTTCTGATTGTAATTATTTTTGAAGAATATAAATATAATGAAAAATCTATTAATCTATTAAAGTATTTTCACTCCAAACTCATTACCCATCCTAACCCATTAGTTCTTATTCTCTCATCCTTAACAATCCATGATAACCCTCCAAAGCGTCTGAAAAGAAAATGGTCACGGTACCTTATAATTTAAATTAATGCCACCAATGGGTGGTTCCTTCCCAAGATTTTCAAGTGTTTGTAACATTCATCCAATTTTCTTATTGTATTTATTATTTTGTACATTTGTAAATTACATTAAATAAATTTAAAAAAAGAAATATTTTTCATTTTAAATAAAAGTATACCTAAATTTTCATATATTTTTACGTCTGAAAATTATAAGCATAGTCTTACCACAGATATTCGCCTATGGAGAACGATGAACGGTGTATAAAACTGAAATTATTCCAAATATCTATGCGGAATAAACTTTACTAAAATAAACAACCGATAAGGTCAATATCGATCTAAGGCAATAATCGACAATGACCGGAAATTTTAACCCCAGGACGGCATGGTGATAACTCCACCTATTTCCGTAATCATCTACTCCTATTTGAACTATCTTTTCCGGATACGGATGCCTACAGATTCTGACCTAAAACACCTGCCGTATCTCTAAAACAAATTATTAAAAAATGCTGAAAGAATTTGACGGTAAAAAAATAAATGAATAAATAAATTGCATATACAAGCATCATCTGGAAAGTTTTTTGAATTTCCATTTTATTTCCTCTGTGACATAACTGAGTCAGAAGTTGTATGTAATCTATATCTTGAGAGTATCCTTGATTTTCTTTTCTTCTGCATTTCTTCTCCATTGCACCTGACTAACAAATTTCCAATGGAAATTTAATATATAGGAAAATAAGGATTCTCTTCAGAATTTGAACACTAAAATGATTTTGTTCAAGTGAGTTCCTTTCACTTAAAAAAAATTTATGTTTTTCTTCTACTGCACAATGTCATAAATGTGATAACCATCAGCTTGCCTTGTACAGATGTTGACTTCTAGTGAAAACTAAGGATATAATCAGTATTTGTCAACAATTTTATAAAAAAAAAATTTAAGTAAGGGAGTTCACTAGTTCTCCAAATTTGATTGTTTAAAACGATGAAATAAAAAGTTTAAAAGTAAATTAAATACCCCCAATGTCTTTCAGGTTACAGGAATTAATAATAATTACAATAAACTGTCATATGCATAAACACTTATGGACTTCATTAAAATTACTAATGTAATATACAAGAGCATGCTGCAATAATGGAGTTATCGAAGACGTTTATAAATTACATGCATTAGTCATTCGTCTGTATTTTTTTCTCACGTTTGTAAAGCAGTAAAACTCTTATTTCCGCAAACAGAAAAAAAGACTTTCTAATAGAAGCGACAAACCTTTTGAAATTTACTTTCTCAAATTTCGTTACTTTCTCTTTCTAATTTTGTTCATGCATGTTCCCGTGATAAGGGGTTATTTATATACTTCACATAAAGGTATTTATATAATTATATAGTGAATTTGATTAAACATATTTATATAGTGTTTTGTTTTTACTCATATAATAGTATCAGATTCTTTCCCGCTTACATTTTTCATGATTCTTAAACAATGAGAGGACGAAATTATTATGCATAAATATATGAATAATTAATATAAGAATATTTTTTTTGTTATAACAACTGACCACACGATTGAGAGATTCTCTAGGGACACAGTTAGCCTGAATAAAATACACACACTTAATTAAAAAAAGAAACCTGGCGGTTGAGCGTGATTTGGACCAAATCACCTCCTTACACAACAGTTAGCCTAGAAATAATACTTGCTTAAAACGTAATGAGCCCAAGACTAATTTTTTTATTCGTTCTTTAATAACAGTTAATATCCAGTTCGATCCGTACTAATAACAACAAATTGCATTATTTTTAATTATAAAGTAATCATTAATCTAATTAAGAAATTTTTGTTAGCGATATATTGCTAATTACATATTCTACATTTAGTGATTGCGACTAATTGCTTTTTACAATTAACCTTATGATCTATGGGACTTATTAAAATACTTTCTATATTACGGAACAATTAATTCTCGAATGCAAGTCGGTAGATCTCGTGCAACCGATGTTCTTTAATCTCTACTAGAGCAAATTGTTCCGTGCAGCAGGATTTTAAGAAGTCGTTTATTTATAATATAAAAGGCAATTATTCACTCAAGTATTTCCAGTCTTGAAGGAAAAAAATTAATAATAACCGAACACGGAAAATACATCTTCTATCCCGTCAAAGAAAATTGATTAAATGAGAAAATTCCAACCTACTTTACCCCCCCCCCCAAAAAAAAAAAATTATGACGAGAAAGAGTTAAATACTCTTTAGAAAGAGAAAAAAATAGCATTTTATAATTTTATAAAAAATATATGTACCAAACTAAAACCATATTTCCAGTGAGGGGAATACACATCGTTCTACTGGCAACTTTTTTTTTTTTTCATTTCAGAATAAATTAAAAAATAGAACCATCTAGGGAGAGGAGAGGAGGTGGTAAAAGTCAAATTTTTTTTATTTATTTATTTTTTTTATTATTTATTTATTGTAATTTACAACGGTACAAAATAATACAACAGGTAAATATGTAGTATGTTTCATATACACTTGAAAATCTTGGGAAGGAACCACCCATTGGTGGTACTTCAAACATTAATTTAAACTAGAAGGTCCCGTGGCCATCTTATTTCAGACGCCTCGGAGGATTATCAGGGATTGTTAAGGATGAAAGATTAAGAATTAATGGGTTAGGATGGTTAAGGAGTTTGGAATAAAAAGAGGCATATCTGTTTTGGGTCAAATCTGCAACGAATGGGATGTTAAGGTCTTTATGAATGAGTTTATTTGTGACGTAATAAGGAGCATCAAGGATTTTACGTAGGATTTTGGATTGTAACGATTGGATGCGGGAAGAATTTGATGGTTTGAGTTCAATTCCATATGTCCAAATTGGTCTGATTATTGTAGTGTATACTAATTTTTTGTAATGAATGGGAAGTTTAGAGCGTTTGTCAAGTAAGTCTCTTGCCAAGATGGAGTCCTATCGAATCTGTTCAACAGGTGTTAGTGGTGTATCTAGAAAGGATACTGTAGGACAGGAGAGCAGAGGTTTACGACGGAGAGTAAAGGTGATCTGGTGGGATTTAAAGTCAAAATTAAAATTTTTTTTATAGTCTGTAAAACAACCTATTTTCCTATTGTTTGACTTTTATAGAACTCCCAAGATTTCTACAAGAATATTTCATTTAATTATTATTATTTAGAAGGTTATTTTGTATCATTAAAATAATTTAAAAATCTCAAGCATAAAACTTTATTTTAAAAAAATAAATTGTCTAAAGTTCGTCTTTTTTTAAATTTGGAAAAAAAAAACAAAAAAAAAAAACGGTAAAGCATGTACTCCTATCAAAACCTATCCAAACCACGTATCCTATTTATGCGTACCACACTTTCATAGACGAATTGCAGAAGGAGTTGCATACTTAAAGAAAAAAAATTAAGTACATTTCTAAAGTACGTATTAACACATCTATTCATACTATTGTGCCAAGTTAAAAAAAAAATGTGATAGTGTCCTCTCCGAGATTCGGCACTATTTTTTTATTATCCACGAGTATAGACAGAACTAAGTCCTGCCTAGGACCAATTGTGAGGGGAGATCAGAGATGTGCTAAATTATCTATAGTTGAAACTAACAGCTAAAATTGCCATGGATACGACCCTTATTTATGAATGATCCATTGATAAATAAGGGTCGTATCCATGTCAATTTTAGCTATTAGTTTCATAGTTTCCCGACTCTGGGGGAGTTACATGCTTTTAAAAAAGTACTGAGTAAAAGTAAAAAGTAATAAATTAAAAAAATTTTATAGCAAAACAAAAGACCCAATAGACAATAAATATCAATCGGGAATAGTGTATAAAATTCCATGCATTAATTGTCCAGCCATATATATAGGTGAAACAAAACAATA